>NW_010267688.1:51101-84378 GCF_000690775.1 Eurypyga helias
TTCTAGCTGGGCAGAAAGTTGTGTCAAATGTAAAATATTTGAGGTGTTTCTGCTGTGGTTTGTGATTATACACAGTGGCACAACCTCCTTTCTGCCTATGATATCTTTAGGAGATGGAAGACAAAGGTTAATGTGTCAGAGTGTGTGGCAGGGGATTATCTACAAAACAAAGCCATGGGCCAAACCAGGTGTAGGAATGAAGCTCTGAGCTTCTGCAGTGACTTTATGTTTTACCCTTTCAGTGGCCCAGGTTTTGCTTCCTTTCCACAATGAAGATTTTGTTTTCTTTGTCCTTTGCTCTGATGGACCGGGGTGGGAGCAGGGGCAGGGAGATTGCAATATGTGACCTAGCTGCATGAAAAGAGCTGCGAGTTAGAAAGATACTAGTTTTATGTAAGACATTGTCAAGGATATAAATGCTTTTAAAGTTTGGGGTTTTTTCATCACTTAAAACACAAATAGAGAAGCTAATTAACATTTTCTCTTTTTTGTTATTTTACCTTCCTTCTGCTAGATAAGATTAATTTGTGTTCTCTTTTATTCCTGTGGAGCATAAGCCACCATGGCAATGAATTGTTTACAGAGGAGGAAGACATTCTGAAACTATTACAGCCACTCTCTTTGTACGTTATTTCATTCACTGGTAGTGCTGCTATCTGAAAAGTGACCTTCATGAAAAGACTGCTATAGATTTTGTTCTGTCTTTTGATCAATATGGCCAAGCTACCCTCCCTTTACAATAAAGAACAGGCTTTACAATACTTCTTCTGGAGCATACAAACATCATTTGCTGACTTTTCAGGCTAGGTTTTGCAAAATATTGGTGAAAAAGGCATGGGAGCCAAAGAAAGAGAATGGAATAAGCACAGGTATAGAAGCAGCTAAACCTGCCTCAAATGCTTTTATTTATTTTTTTTTTCCTGTTGATAGTGAGCTTTAAATACCCTGGTTTTCCCTATCAGAACTTCTTTAGAATGGCCAGTCTTGATCTGCACTGTGTATAAGTACCATTAGAATTATGTCATTTGCATAATAGGTATTAGATCATCATTTATTCCTTACTTGATTTTTGCCTCCACTAAGGCAAACTAGCTTACTTCAAAACAATTTCTATGTTTGGAAATTACAGCAGCTTCCAGTTAGAATCCATACACTCATAAAAGAAATGTAGTACGGTATAGTGATAGAGATCTTTTTCCATGAGTGAACTACTGAATGTTTTTCACGTGAGCTACTGGTTCTGCTAAGTTTGAGTTTACTCTGCCTTCCTAAATATTTTTCATAGACCCTTTATAAGTAACTCACAGACCTGCAGCCATCCAGTGAGTGAGTAGAGTGATCCTAGGACAAGGATCGAGGAACTTGGATGTTTTCATAGCTGATCTAAACTGACTCTCTCAGATACATTAGGCTGGTCACCAACATTCTTTTTCAGACATAAAATATTGATATCCTTATCTGCCTTGAATGTTGAGGATTAATTAGTTAATATTTGTACAGTACTTTGCTGGTGTAGTATATAAGCCCTAAGTATTAGTAGAAGTCTCTGTTTCATACCATTATTTTTCCTTATTTCAGAGTCTTTGGAATAAATTTTTCCAGGATAAAGAGCTTCGAGCAATGATTGAACAAGATGTGACAAGAACGTATGTAGATATTTAAAGCAATTCCTATATATAAATTCACATTCTGCATTTTTATGTGGTGTACATTGTATTGTGTTTTCTTGACTTCAGTTAGTGTAAATGTCAGGCTTGTTGAACAGGAATGTGTAGAAACATACATTAAATGTATAAAAATACAGCTTTCTTGGAGTGAAAAACAAGAAACTTGAGTTCAGCATTAAACCCTGGAGATTTATGGGTATCATTGAAGAAAAGCTCTTCTAAATTAAGATATTAGGAAATGTATTACTCTATGAAATTTAAAGTAGAGTTTTTCATATGAAGCAAAAAGAAGGTAAGAGAAACTGAAAGGTCTTGTAACTAAATTATGGTCATAATAAAAGATGAAAGAAATTACTTTCTTTAATTCTTAACACTTATTCAATCAATAATAAAAAAGCAGCTTGCCATTATTAAGGGAAATGACATTCATCTACAGAAGTTAAGCATTCCTATTTTTATTTATTGCTTTTCTACTGTTATGTGTCACATATGCCTTTTAAAATTTGTCCTAATATTACTGTGATTATGTTTTCATCTTTGTGGCCCTTAGGTCATTCCTGTTTAGGAACTTGTTTGAGCTAGAGTACTCAGTTCCTGAGAACATTTCTTTTCAGAGTGGAAGCACTGACTGATGTGTAAATCTAATTAAAATCAATTACTGGTTTGCTGCCATGTGAAATTTTACTGTATTGCAAATATTTTTCCTTATAACTTGAAAAAAGTGGTGATCGTCATAGATTTTACAAATCCCAAGCTCACCCATTTTCATTTGCAGAAAAAAAGTCAAGCAGAAGAAATCATTGCTCTTTAGTTTTGGAATATTTTATATGTCCGTCCCTAGACCCACTCTTGAATGCATTTTGCCATGAGATGTATAATTAAAATCTGAGTATGCTTTCATGTGCATTCTCACAGATGGTACTTTTTGTTTGTTAAAGGAAACGGTTCAGGATGTTCTAAGATTAAAATACATACATATCTAAACTAGAATTGAAGAATGAAAAGTTTTATGGAGGTTATGTTGAATGTAAAACTGTTACTTAAAAATACTCACAAATGTGCAAGGTCCAGGCTCTCACTCTGGGAAATGGCAGAGTAAGTAATACTCACTAACATCAGTAATAGTGACGAAAGACATTTCCACTTATGTATTTATACAAAATAATGTCTACTTAAAACAATAGCAACATACTTCTGTCTCGTCAATATCAAAGTAAGTCAAACAATGAAGGAGCAACATGTATCAAAGTAACATGAATTTGTTTGATAAAGTACATACACTTATATATACACTTGTTTCCCTGATCATGAAACACAGAGTGCATGTTATGTGTACATATGTATCTGTTTGTAAACTATCGTTAGTGTAAGAAACAGCAACTTCTCTGTTCCTTGGCTTTGGAATGTCCTTTTCATTTCCATTCTTTAAATAAATTCCTGGAGTTACAATTTAAAGATTTGACGTTAACTTGCAATGCTTCTTATTAAAGGTTAAAATAATTATTATATTCAGTTACCATAATCATTACATTCCAACTTGTGTTACTTACTGAACAAAAATTGTTACATTCTTATGTTCTTTGTCATCCAGTTTAGTATTCGATCATCCAACAGCATCAAGTAAATAATGCTGTAGAGAGTGGTGCTCAGTGCACACAGGGTAGCAAACCAGAGTCCCATCTATCCAAACAATAAAACATTTACTCTATAATGTTTTTATTAGAATTCGCTGAAGTGTCATAATAATAGATGGGAAAAGTGGGTAGAAATATGTTTTTAAATTTATATTGGTTTAAATGGTTTTAAATTTCAGAATTCTGTACCTAAAGGGAACTGTGATAAAGTTTGTTCGTATGTGTGTGTTCAAATGTTTTTTGTCTGTTGAGAAGTTCCAATATTTATAAGGGAAGTAGGGATCCTAACTCATTAATGGTCAACATTTCTAATTAATCACCTGACGTATTTTACTGTAGTTGAGATGTTTAGAATGGATTTTCCTTCAGCTGCCTAGAAATACGTACTTTTGAGAGGGAACCAAATAACATCTCTTTCTAAGTGAGAAGCTTCTAAAACTGAGAGTGGGAAGGAGAGTAAGGGAGGTGTACTATAATGCAAGTAAAAGCCTTACTTTAGATGCAGATAGCAGTACCACCCAAGTTATGACTATAATACTGCATTCTATTATTCTACTAAGAAAGGAAGGTGTGTATGAACTAGCACCATAGTAACTCAGACTGAAGAATGCAATAATTAATTGCTGTCATTCAAAAGATGTACCGAAAAATAATGCTGATTTATTTTGTGATAATTAAAAAGGTAAGTGATAAAGAAGAATTTTTTAAAAATATTCTGCAGTAATGGAAATCAGCAGATTGGCAGATGTAAGAGCATTTACCTACCAGTCAAATCAAAATACCAGTCTACTTGCTGGCATCACCTTGTACATCTAGGATTGTATATGGCTAGATCTGATTACCCTCTTTCTCTCTCCAGTATTTTATGAAAAAAAAATGCTTAGGAAGCATTCCCAGTAGACTAATCAAGTGGATTTGTTTCCTTATATGGTAGTGAGTTTATATATTGGTCCACCTAGTTTATGCTTCAGGAGTAACAATTCCAATTTAGGACAATGGGAGCTGTGTGAGGATGTGTCGTGATGAGTGCTGCTTTTTCAAATTCTCCGTCTCCCAAATAACAAGAAACCCAGCCATAAAAAAGGTAGTGGAGAAGCCATTAGACAGCTACCGCCTTCCTAAACATATAGAAGAGATGGGTAGAAACAGCAATCCATTGAGTATGTGTCATGGTTTAACCCCAGCCAGCAACGAAGCACCACACAGCTGCTCGCTCACTCCCACCTGATGGGATGGGAGAGAGAATTAGAAGAGTAAAATTGAGAAAACTTGTGGGTTGAGATAAAGACAGTTTAATGGGTAAAGCAAAAGATGCGCACACAAGCAAAACAAAACAAAGAATTCATTCACCACTTCCCGTTGGCAGGTAGGTGTTTGTTCAGCCATCTCCAGGAAAGCAGGGCTCCATCGCACGTAACAGGTTACTCGGTAGGACAGATGCATCACTCCAAATGTCCCCTCTTCCTTCTTTTTCCCCCAGCTTTATATGCTGAGCATGTTATATGGTATGGGATATCCCTTTGATCAGTTGGGGTCAGCTTCCCTCACAACTTTTTGTGCACCCCCAGCCCACTTCTTTAGGGGTGGAGTGAGAGGCAGAAAAGGCCTTGACTCTGTGTAAGCCCTGCTCAGCTGTAACGGAAACATCCCTGTGTTACCAACACTGTTTCCAGCACAAATCCAAAACACAGCCCCATGCCAGCTACTGTGAAGAAAGTAACTCTATCCCAGCCAAAACTGCCACAGTATAAACACAGGAGACTAAATCTCATTTCTGTATAAGAGCGGGCACTGCTGGAAGGGAGAGCTACCTTTATACCCCAATATATTCCTTTTCAAGAAAAGAATGAGCAATGGCAGGTAGTTATTACAGTTCTTTACCCAATGTTTGCAGTTGCAAGAACATCTTCCATTTTTTTCTGGTTTAGTAGCTTTCCCCATTCCAGCTGAGTAACAGGATTGGGGTATGGCAGGGGATGGAATCTGTTCATGAAAAAAAACATGGTCACCCCATGGCTGTGGTTAAGAGCCTCATTTCTGTCTGCCACCAGATTTGTTTCTTAAAGTATTTGTGCATCCGTTTATTTGGTTGCCAGCCTAAGTTTCTTCTGAGTCAGAGTCTGGCTGCTTCTGGTGTAGGGGTCCTAAATGGGCTAAAGGAATGTTTTAAAAAATGATAACTAACTCACGCTGGTCTTAGCTTTGAGAAAACAGGGACTTGAGTGTGCGGTTCTTTAACTGTAGAAATTGTGGTAAAATAGTCCAGCAAAATTCCCGTGTCCTTATGCAGTCTTTCTCAGCAACGTAATTAAACGTAATATTTTAGTGTTCATGAAAAGTATTCTTACCTTGTCTGATGTGAGGATACTGTATTTCTAAAACAGTGCTTTAATCATAAAATGGCATTCTCCATAAAAATCCATCCTGAACTGATCGTTCCCTTATGATCTCTTGTATTTACATTTACTATAATTAATATTTCAGCCAGCTTATTCCTGAGTTTGTTATTCTCCTTTCTGTGACAATCTCTGGTATTACTTGATCCTCACAGATATCTCTGTGTGTTTTTGAGTTTTCTTTGTTAGTCTTCTCTTCCTAAACTTCATAGGGCAGGCCTGAATAACAGTCCTTCAGAAATAATCTCTTCAAACCCCTAAATTATGTCGATTGCCATCTGCTGTAATGCACTTTTGGTCTCAGCTGTGTCCTTCCTGTACAGTAATATGATTAGTACAAGTACATACAAGTTTCCAAATGTTGGTCTACCGTTACCCTCACCAGGTGCCAGGAAAATATTACACCCCTCATCCCAGTGCCTTTCCCGGGACTTCAACATTGCCATGTTTAAGCCACGGTGTCTTCTGTGCCATGGCTCCTGATTCAGGTCCTTCATCCCAGGATTTCAAAGCACCTTTCTAACCTTAATTACTTAATATTGCCTACCTGTCATTACCTCTGTGAGATGACCACAGTAATTATTAACTCTAATAGTTTTATCTGAAGTAATTTATTGTAATTCCCTATATTGTTTCTCTATGAGAGGCTTTACAATATCCTTAATATAACTGGTCTCAAGTTTAGCATTGTAACTCAGTTTTTTCATCACAGCTCTTTTTCTGTGTGCCTGGCAAGTTTTATATACATAGGTGAAGGACTGATAATCAGCAGAGCACCGTCTTGGAATAAAGACAATATTGGGATGCTGTGCAACCTGGGACCAGAACGGTCTTCTGGGCTGCTAGGCTTGGCTGTAAGACTCTTTGTGCAGGAAGCAGGGGGTAGGTCTTTGCTTCAGCCATTGCCTCTCGTTCTGTCTCCTTCCGTTCTGCTGCAACTTCACTTGTTTTCATGACATGGAGGAGGAACAGAACCTGATTCTTTAGGCAGGAACATACTCATATGGTACATCTTATTTTGATTAGATACTCCGTCATTCATTTTCAGTGGATAAGAACTGACAATTAAAACAACCTGCCATTGTATTTCGTTCTTGCCAATCTCTGGTTGTCATAATATAAGAAGGGATTACTTATTTAGATATAACTGGTGATATCACATCTATGCAGCAGACCAATGAATAATAAAGGACAAGGTTCAGAATTTTGGTTGCAAAACAAATGTAACAAGTCCTTAAAGGTATTCTTACTCTAGCAGGACCCACAATTCACAGAGTGGTGCAAAAACAGGTAGGTGAGGAACTGTCTTGCCTAAAACTATTTTCTACAAGAACAGCTACTGAGACTCTGTGTGCTGTATTGTTTACTTTCGCTGTGTTTCTTAATTTTCAGCTTTCCTGAAATGCAGTATTTCCAGCAAGAGAATGTGAGGAAAATTCTTACAGATGTTCTGTTCTGCTACGCCAGAGAAAATGAGCAGTTGCTTTATAAACAGGTAATGAAAACTCTGTACAGGTGGCATTCATTGACTCAACATTTTCTATACATTTTGACAATAATGTAGTTCTGCTGTATCTGAAGTTGTGTCATAATGCGAAAGTAATCAGAGAGCTGCTTGTCAGCTGGATAGTAAGAAAAGTAAGTTCATTGAATAACATATGCTTTTTCGTCATAACACAGACCCTCAAATTGTTTTCTTTAAGGTTGCTGTCTATCTTCAAATTTCTTTATAAACAACACCTTCTTGAGTGTTAAGAAAGAAAAGAAAATAAAAAAGGTTTTCTCTGCAGAAATAAAGAAAGAATGCAGCAGAATTCAAAATGGTACTGAATAACCAAAAAGTAGAAATGACTTCTGACATTTAGGCAAAGTTTTCTATTTTAAGCTTACAGAATATTTTAAATTCTTCTTCAAAGGGCTAAAGCCATGCAGTATGTTAGCAAATACATCCTTTATCTAACCTGTAGCATCCAAATACAATGCAGCTGACAAATGCCTCGACTGAAGGATAAGGGTCCTACAAATACCACTTTTACAGTATTGCCTGAAGGAGAGCCTGCTCAAACCATTTTTCATAAAATGGTAAAGAAAGCCTTAAAGCTGCACTAACTCTGCATCCCCATGGGGTGCAGGCTAAATGAATTTAACATTTTTTCAGAAGATTTTGAAGTGAGTATAAGCTTGATACTAAATTAATATAGCAAGACCAATATGCAGAGTATCGACATAAATATATTTCTATTTGCTTCTTCAGGCTATTAACCGTAGGGTGAGTAGGGACTAACAAACTGAGGCATACTCTGTGTGCAAGGACAAAGGATAAACTGTAGAGCAGCAAACCTTAGGTAGACAGAAAAATTTTCATGACAAAAATACGGAGGTTCAGTAAATGTGAAGATTTTTGTAAGACGCCATGCTTTCAGACACAGGCTGTGACCACCCTGTCCTCAAGCCAGGAAATTAGTGGCATTGCATGAAAGAAACAACACAGATGAGCTGAAGAAACAGTTACTTCTGAAGAACTGTCTTAGAGGTTATATCAAAAGTGAAATATATAGTTATCAAACACATGAAATCTCTATCAGCTGGTTATTTCTCATGTTTGACAGACCATGAGCAAGGAATAGTTTTACAGGATAACAAGAAAAAATGAGATCTGTGAGAAAACAGTTCCGCAGTATTCAGCCTCCCGTTTCTAGTGAATATAGTCCAGATTACTTATGATGGGAAAATGGAAGAACACATTCCAGCCAATTTAGTCTATCATTTATTGAACAAGAAGTATTATTTTACTCTTTGATATGACTTAAAAGGACTTAATTACCCTCTGCTCATATTTAAAATCCTCTTGATTCCTTACCAAGAAATAATACCTTTCTACATAAGGGTGGAATATTTAGCCAGATCAAATTTAAAAAAAAAAAAGCCCTGAGTTTCATCACAAGCTGTTAAAGCTATTATTTTCTACTAGGTGACACCCCGTTTAACATAGACCATATTGTTAATAGTTATGGGATTTTATTGAATTAATGAGACTGTTATCATGTAGTAGAATGTCTTGCTGAGTTAATTGAAACTGCAGAGATTATATAAATGGTATTAATGAACTTTGACTGCCTGATGCCTCAGCTTTAATAAAGACTGCTTGGTGGGCTAAATGAACATAGGCAGATAAAAGAACAGGTTCAATTTTGCGAGCCTACAGGCTGTTAACAAAGAAAACTTCTTTACCTCTCTCTTCAACTGGTGTGCATCAGTAGTGCAGTAATTCCAGGAAAGGGTTGCCACAGCACTAAGGGGAGAGGTGAAGTGCAGAAAATGAAATAAATTTGGTTCCTGAAAGTTGATTTAATCTCTCTGAAGTGTGTTCAGCATATCAGCCAGGTCTCGTGGTGCTGTGCCAAGTCCACAAAACAACAAATGATGGTGGTTTTCCTCTCTTGCTGTGGACATGTGCCACTTTTATTAGGACCTTTTCCTTCTTTCTTACCCCATTTTAAAAGAGTGGTTTTGTTTGATTGTGGTTTTTGGGGGTTTCGTTTTGTTTGTTTGTTTGTTTGTTTTAACACTCCTGTTAACTAATTGGTAACAATCCTGCTATTTTAACACCATGTCCCTCTCTTTTTAGATAACATTTCTTTAATGCCCATCAGTACCCTTCCCCAAATTAGTTAGTAGAGTGTAGGAAATAGCGTTTGTGGTGGCAACAGGATATGGTTTTTTCCTTCTTTTAACAAATACCTGTGTTGCAGTGAATCTTCATGTCCTACTATTTTTACTGGTTCTGTTTTTACCATGGCCTCAAGCCTCACTTCTCATAATATTTTCCACTACATCAAAGCCTAGCATATTTTCTTGAAAATAATGAAGGTTACTATTAATTCATCAATAACGGATCACTTCCAAGCTGCTCTCTCCACAGTGACCTGAATACAAAGCCCACATTAAGGAGTTGGTCTTCGTATTTAGTATCCATCACAGGACTGGTCCTGTTGTTCTCTATGAGAATTCCTCTGTCTCATTTGTATGACCACATACAAGAGCTACAGTTGCTGTTAGAATTGCAGCGCTTGGCCAGTAAATGAAAATTTATACTTCCATTGGTCAGGATCTCTACAGGACCCAAAATTTCTCTTTCAAAATATTTGGACAAAGTTATAGTTCCTTGACAATTTGCATACTTAACAATGTAAATGAAGTGTATGCGGTTTACAACATTTTATTGAAACTATTACATAGCATCAGCGTATAGTCTTACAAGAAGCTATCAATGTTTGTTTAATATGCATATATGCATTAAAGTTGTCTTTGTAGTAGGGTTTGTGGTTTTTTGACCAGCGCGAAGTAACATCTTATTTGATGAGGAAAAAGATATTTCTGTCCCTAGTCAAATGGAGTAGAATGTTGTGAAGCTCTATTACAGATTTTAAAGACAGAATTCTCACTGGGATCATTGAATTTTTAAATAGCAGCTGTAAATGTAAAATCTAAAGAGAATAATATATTGTACTTAAGAATATGTAAAAATTACTCTCAGCATTCTTCTCTGAGACTGCTGCCAAAATTCTGGTCCTAGTTACACTGAAAAGAAATAGTGACAATTAAGCTAAATCACTAGCCTAACTATTGTTCACTCATGATTTGATTGCCCTTAGAGAAGTCAGTATAATTTTGAAATGCATTGATTCACTTTTGATTGTAGAAATGCTATATTTCTGGGTTTCTTTCTAACCCATATTCTGTATTATGAAAACCAATAGTTTGTTGTAGCTGGGAAGTGTCATAAATTTATCTGAGCTCTGTCAACTTATTTATTAACACTAAAGAGTTTTAGTAAACTACAGCATTGAAAAAATGTGTGTATGCATATTACACTGGTGGCTTTTCTTGCCAAGCAAAAAATCTCTAAACATTTGAAGTACTCTTGTAACTGAAAGATCAGAGGTATCTTTTTGAAATCCTGATATTTCATCATCTGTTTGTTTTGTTTTTGTTGTATGTGGGCAGCCACATTATGATTCTACTTTAATATAAAGTTGATATATTATTATGTTGGAAGAATGTATGACGTGCTTTTATCTCTTATAACTAATTCTTATTTTATGTCCTCTTTCTTTTTCTCCAGCTTATATGTTTACAGCTTAGGTGGTAGTTTTATTAGATAGTCAAGTTTTTGGCATTTCGATTTTTCTTATTTCATGTTAGTATATCAGGGCGAATAAAAGATTAGATGGGAAGCTGTTAATTAACCGAGTTCTGTGAGTATGTATGAAAGTACAGCCCAGGTTATCTACAGTTTATTTAAGTATTTTTGCCACTTATATTTATTGCCTAATCATGAACCTATCTCCCTGTCTCTTCTATTAATTTTCTTCTTGGTGTGACCATAGACTTTCAGAAATCTGAAGTTGTCAATTTGTAATCTAACCCATATTGTTGCGTTTGGGAATTTTACATCAACTCCTGAAATCAAGTGGCTACATTGGGTTTAATATTTTTTTTTGTTTCTCCCTTACTGAATTTCTATTTAGCCTTCAATTTTCAGAGTAGTCCCTAAAGGTTCAGAAATAGAAAGAAAATGTCCAAACTTCCGTAGTTCTGCTGTCTTTAGCTTTGCCCGGTCAACTGACTGCTATTGCTACCTTTAAGGCTATAAGAGTCATCTCTGTCCTGAAGAAATTAAAATTACATTTCCTAAGATTTCAGTTGATACCACTCAAAGAAATTTCCAAACCTCCTTTTCCTAGGTATTCCCTCTGATGAACAGGTAAGGTTGACTAACATGCATCTAAGCACACTCAAATAATGATCTAGAGATGGTTTCCACATCTCTCTCTCTGTTCAGTTTGGACTACTTAAAGAAAACCTGTTATTCCAATAAAAGTTAAAGGTTTTCAGTAGTTAATGGATCTGTTTGATATATATGAAGCTAATAAGCTAACTCACTGATACTGAATACTCCTCAGATGTCACATGGAACATCAACTGATACACCAGCAAAGCAGCAGGGTTGCTGCACAAGCGTGTAACTCTTTCATTACTCGCATCTCTCTTTCACTGAAAGGGCTGGAAAGGGAAGTGGAGAGGCTTCCGTGCTTGGAACTGCAAGCATAAAAGTAGAACGACTCCTGTCTGGGGACCTGTCGTCTGACTCCAGACAGCAGCCTGAAATGCCACTCAGCTTGATGGGCAGCCCCAGTGTTCTCTCTGCCAACAGGATAGACAGGATAGTGTTCCTGGCACCCATGTCCGCCCAGGATACTCACCTGGAGTCGGGACTGAGGCTCCCCTTGATGAAGGAGATGCACCTTTGAAGTGGAGCACTCCTGGCAGCACACTCCTCCTCTGCCCAGAGCAAGACCTAGCGTGGGTAGCCTGGGTGCCTGGCAGCAGGCCTTGGCTGTAGTTGGTGGTTTTGGGCTGGAGTCGTGAGTTTCCTCCCGTGTCCAGAGGCAGCCAAACAGGTCTCAACCCCTCATCTCACGTCCATCACCAAAGGGATCCCCTCACTTCTTTGGTATGGCTAACCCCCACCTGTAGCTTGTGTACTTCCGGCTGTCCTAGTCCACCACTGGGAGCCCAACTCCCTTGACATAACCAAATTCCCCAGTTAAGATACCCTAAATCCTTTTCCCTGATCTAATATGAGGGAAGGGGTTGAACACCTCTGAAGATGAGGTTTCATTCTGTAGGCTGTAGTTTTACCTGCCAGTGCATTGCTGCTTGCCAACTGGATTGCTTGTTTCCTGAAACGGTTGCTTCTGCTACTGATTACAAATTGACAAGCCCCAGGTGAATCAAGGCAAATCACAACTCCTTTTTTGTTCCTGGTGAGCTCCAGGTAAAAGCACTGTTGGCTGACCTGGGTGACCTAGCCATGCTTCTACTGCTGGCCCAAGTCCTCAACTATTCACCAATTTTTTCTGTTCTGATTCCTGCATGTTTCGATATTTTTTCTATGTCTTAATATAGATGGCATATGTAAGTAACAGTCTGTAATGGAACAGTATCAGGTCTCCTATGCACTGTGTTATAATGAGTTTATTTATAATATTGACATAACAACAGCAACAAAAAAAAAGAAGAAAAAGAAAAAAAAATCATTTTACTTCTCAAGTTTGTAGGAACGGAAGTTTGATCTTCTGATTTCCCAAATAGCTGCTCTTGCCTCCTCTGAAGGCTACTGTTACGCTTTTCTCTATGGGGTTGAAAGATTATCAAATAAAAAATAATTTTAAATTTTGTAATTTATCCCTATAGCAGATCTTTGTACTGTGGATCATGATTATAATTATCATAAATAAAATTCATATTTATGAACATAGATCTTGGAGTAAACTGCCAGGTGCAGGGTTGCCTATCATTGCCAATTTGTTGTCTGTTGTGTTCGAAAAAGGGAGAATAAATTCCTTCTGTGTATTATAGAAGAATAAACCCTTGGATTTAATCAGAATTTAAGTTAAAAGCCATTGATTATGAAACCATTCTGTTAAGAATGTAATGCTTATGCTTTTAGTTAGTCTGCACCTAATACTGCTATCTGCCTGATGCTCTGCATTAGGAACTATTATATGACTGGAAAATCTTACTGTACTTTTGCTTCCTTTTATTTTTAGGGTATGCATGAACTTTTAGCTCCCATTGTCTTTATCCTTCATTGTGACCACCAAGCTTTTTCACATGCCAGTGAAGCTGCACAACCAAGGCAAGCATTCTGTTTTATTTGTATAGTATTAAAAATCTGCTTTTGTAAAAAAAAAATGTTGGCTGGACTAGAACTTATAAATACGTGTTCCTTAATTCTTTGTTTATAATCGATAAATTGATATCAGAAATTGTTGCATCCTTCTGCTTTGATGGGAATGTCCTTACTTCATATTTCCTACTACAGCTTCTGAAAGGGAAATTAAAAGTGTAGACACTGGCCCCTTCACAGATCTTAGCTGGAGAAAAAGGGGGAGACAAGAAACCTAAGGAAAACCTTAATCAAAAAGCTTACGTACCTACGTAATGTTTCCCCTTGTTCTTATTGCCAGAAACAGTTTTGGTTTTGTCATAGCAGAGAGGAGGCAGATTAGAGAAGTACAGTCATAGAACGGACGTGTCACCAACTCTCTTTCCTCATGTCGTAAAAGAGAAAAAAAATCCATGTAGACAAATTGTTGTGATCAATATTTCGTTCATCACCTGCAATGTTGTAGCTGCAATATCTGAGTATCCTTTGACTCGGTAGTAACATTAAGTTTAGCTATTGATACTCCATTTTACTCAAACTGTGCGTGTGCATGTAATCACACACATATGTACAAAACACTACATTACACATGATTGTCAACCAAATGCAGATGCTTTTTTTTCTTGCCCCATATGTAAAGCTTTTTAAAAAAGAAACCCACAAACCACTAGTTGCCTTCTTGTATCGCTTGTGATATTTAGAGAAGTTCTTTTCATTTGTCTTTTACACTCTATTTTGGAGTCCAGCAGTGAATAAAAGCTGATTTAATTATGTATACTGTGTAATGTAACCTCTGTTAGCACCTCTCAGTGTGATTGTCCGTAGGCAGTTAAGCATAAGGATGGAGATTATTTACAAGTGTGTGTTTTTATTCAATGTCTGTCCTTAGATATCCTGAAATTACCTAGAAATGATCTTCAGTGCTAAGTAACTTAAAATAACCATGTATTATGCACAGCATTCTGTTCCATCCCCACTGAAAAAGTAGAGCTAAGCAGCAAAGTAGATGGAAAAGAGGTGCTGTCACTGATTAATTGCTGTTAAAGTACAATAAAAATACAGGCTATTAAAACAAAATAAATTAATGTTTTGATACTGCATATTTGACCAGTAACCATATTTTTTTTGTTTGGGACAAACAGTGATAGATTGTGCAGCAATCAATTATTCTAGATCAAGCATATTCAAATAATACATTGTGACATTCAGTAATTTGTTACTTGGAATAATTAGATGGTTACTTCATTGTAGTGCAGACAAGGCAGCTAATTTGTTTTTGATCTTTATAAAAAGGAAAGACTTCATTTGTTCAATGGAGTTGCTCTTTTTTAATTAAAAAGGCTAGTTTTCTCATTTGCACTTTATATGAAAGTTGGCTTATAAATACATAATAGTACATGCAGAACGCTGACCAAAAATAAACATTCACATTTGGATTGTTCACTGTTGCCTTTTTCAGTGAGGAAATGAAAGTTCTTTTGAATCCTGAATATCTGGAACATGATGCCTAGTAAGTTTTAACAACTTCCTTTACATTTAATTTGCTCTTATTTGTAATACATTATTTAACACCAAGTTTCTGGTTTTTTCCCCTTCAGTGCAATGTTCACACGTCTTATGAAAACTGCAGAACATTGGTTTTCAACTTTTGAACATGACAGTCAGAAGGTAAATATTGCTCTAAAATGTGTTTATTGTATTTTTAAGCAAATATGACTTTTAGTACGATTGAAGTAATTTGAAGGTAATAAAACATCTCTTAAACAACTTGGTTAAAGCAGGCTCAACCAAGTTCACATTCTTTAGAGATTCTTTAGAATTTGGTCAGAAGCACTTGTGGAGTCTTCCAGTTGAAAGTTCCTATCTGTTGAGAGATCACGTGGTAATCAAAAGCCAAATGTGCAAACACAGGTTTTCCTGGGTATGAGTGATGTTCGTGTGTAGCATTTGAAAGCATGTCTGTTACAGGCACATCTGTGTGCCCCAAACCTGTGCAAATGTCATGTTAAATGAATGCATATAGGCAGTGTTTAATGTATTGAGGCTTCAGCTGCTTACAGTATAAATAAATTGCTGTGAAACCAAACCTTTAATTATAGACTGTCCATCAAAGGTCAAGGTGCATCTTTCTCTGACTTCATCAATCAATTTCCTTACTTTTTGTCTTCCTGACCTCACTGTATCCTAAGAGAGGGAACGTCTGTGCCCTCAGATCTCCTGCATAGCTATCCAGACACTGCTGTATTTAGTGCACGAAAACTTATATTTGCAAACTGTAATTAGGGAGTATGAATTTGGGAGGTGGTTTTGCCAGTCAGTTGAAGAAAAAGATGCTCACCCAAGACTCACATAAAAGCTTCTATTTTCTTTAAATATTTAAATGTATCTGTGTATATATTTTATTGGACATGGAGCATTGGCATCTTGGCCTAAGCTTTCTACAGTCATAAATTACTATTTGGGTTTGGGTTTTTACATAGTTCTCAGTAACTAAGGATAAAGCGTATGAGATACAAATTTTATAAACTTATTACATAGTCACTTTTATTCCAGCAAGAAAGCTGTGAGACATGTTTCTCTGAGTGTAGCTTTTCAGAATTCAGCGTATTCAAATGTATTTGTTTCAATTTCTGTGACAGAGGTGGTAAAGTCTGCTGTTGAATTTTATGCTGGGAAATAACTAGGTCTGCTCACAGATTTGCAGTGCTTGGGTAGAAGGTGAAAGTTTACATTGCCCTTTCCAGTCCTTTCGTGGCATAAAAAATTAACAATGCAAAGCGCATGGATTAATATCTAGTTGTTTGTTCTTGTTCTTTGCAAACATGTATAATCTTTAATAATCCTTTCTTGTACGTATGCCTTTTACAATCATGACTTTGAGAGTTAGCTACATAATCAAGTCTGAGCCCTCACAAAGGAAGCAATGAAAGCATGTGCTCCGAGAGACATGTTACATTTTATAGCGTCTAACAGTTGGCTCCATTACTCCCAATTGCCGTTAGAGGAGCTTCTCCAGCTACTCCATTCCCTAGTGGTTAATGAGTGAAATCTGTCCACGGTTTATACTTGTACGATGTCCTAGCCTCTCTTTACTGCTCTAGCATTTGTTTTCTAAATGCATGAATAAATGAATTGTATTGGTATTGACTGCCAGCCATTGCAGTTCGTCTTGCAGCAGGTAATGTTCTGTGGCAGGATTTGGTGACTCCGTTCCTAATCCTAATTTTTTCAGCTGCGCTTCACTGATACCCATGTTTAAACTGTTCTTAGGGGTGAATCTGATGCTCTCCTGTAAACAGTGAAGCACATCTCTGAGCCATCCCTCTTTTTTGGGATTGATCGTTTGTGTCTCGTGTTAGCAGTATATGACTGAAGCCATGCACTCACATTTTTTCCGAGACTTAGAAGCTCACCAAAAGAAGACAAGTGTTTTGCCTCATGTGGGTGGCAACTTAACATATAGTGAGTATGGGCAAGGGCACAGTATCTTGTCCACTTGGTTTCTGTGCTTTAGGCACAGGCACTGTGAGTTATTTCTAGTTAAACGTTTTGGCAGCTTGGTTGTATTAGTTTATTTGAGCATCTTTCTGTTGGGGCTGTTTCTTTCACACCAGCTGATGTGATTCTTTTTTTTTTTTTTTTTTTTTTTGCAATTTCAACTGACTAAATGTATTGTCATTTTTCTCAACCAAATTACATTAGAGGAGACAACGGACAAGTCATATGCACTTTAGTCATCCATTGAGCTTCTTGGTGGAGTGCACCAAATCAGGAGGCATGGACAGTCAGGGACTGATTATTCATTGCAACTGCTATCCCCACAGATTCTGCGTTGCTTTGAAGATTTCTGTTAATGGGGTTAATTTCTGAGGTGTTGATGAACTGTTTTGATGGATACTATTTACTTACCTCATGCTTTTAACAATGGCAAGCCAGCATATATTATTTGATGCACTTAGCCATGTTGACAGTCAGTCAGTCAGACAGTCAATCAGTGTGTCAGTGCTGCATTATGCCAAGGTGTACAAATGCTGCAAGTGATGAATAGCTCTAGTTTTGGCCCTCCTCCTTAAGAGAAAGCTTGCATTAGTTTTGATACTCAGAATCTTTTGACACTTGAGCCAGAGTTTAAGACACTGTCTTCTAATTTTGTAAAGATGGTTTTAAACCCACAGACAACAAATGATATAAAGGCTAATCTGAGTGACTACCTAGTCCCCTCATATTACAAGTTCAAAGAAGCAGATTCTTATGTTGAGATTTCTATATAATCATCTATGCCTATAATCGAGAAAAGCTTAGAATTACAGATCTTTCACATTATCAAAATTATGAGCGAGTGCAGTGCTCAAGCTGAAGTTAAACTCAACTTGATAAACCAGAATAAAATTCACACCCCAGATATGTGCCAGCTGATGGAACATGCAATGTCTTTGAATATGTAGAGTTACTGGCTTCTATGATTAGTTTCAAAGATCAAATGATACGTTTTTGCAAAGAATTACTATAAACTGGCATTTAATGTTAGGGCAATATTAACATATCATGCTTCAATAGTCTTTTTCTGCATAGATTAGAAGGACATTAGTGGATGCTCTTTTTCAGTATTTTGCACTTCGGCATGTGACCAAGAAAATAATGAAATGGGTTTGAAACAACAATAGGAAAAAACCATATAATGGAGAAACAAAAATCAGGATAAAAAGAAAAAAGGCTGCTTGATTTGGTAATGAAGAAGTTAATAGAATAATTGAAAAAGAAGGCAGGAGACATATCCTTTCTCAGTGTACCTGCAACTGTGAAGAACTTTAGTATCTATGTAAGTAGCAACATTTCTTGTTAGCCCCTCAGATGCTAGATGTTTTATTTTAAATTTTGGTTTGGTAGACCAGAAAGGATTGTGAATGAAAGGATGCCATTTCAGTGAACTTTATTTGACAGTCTGAGGGAGCTTTTCTCAAGCCATTTGCTGGGGCATCTTAAATTAATGTGTCTTGGTACCACAACAGCATGGCAAAAACACCACACTGTAATTGATGCATCAGTCCCTTTGCTTCAGTTGCCATAGAAGGCAACAGTTAAGCAGATTTTAAGATACAATTTATAATCAATCAGATCCTCAAATACTGACACTTTCCCTGAAATCACTGCTCAGCATCAATTTTGTCTGCAGTACAGAAAGGGAATACTTAAAAAATACTTCAAGCAAAGAAGGTCAGCATAAAATACAGGCTTTTTTTGGTAGAAATTATTATATGTTTGCTGCCCACTTGAATGTCAAACCATATTATAAATGATTCTGACATATGGGTACTTCTTTTCCTTCCTCTTCACATGCTGAAGAGAATGGGATTGAAGGACTATAACCATAGGAAACAACCTTAGGGGTAGTTTATACAACAAAACCCACACCTTACTTTGTTATTGAATGATAAAAATAGTGTGCTTTTCACTGTATTGAACCAAGTGACTTTGTCTTTCAACAGTGCAAGCTGTAATGAAATCTTCTGAAATAATTAACCCTTTGACCTTGATAATGCTTCTTTATCAATATACTGAGCAAAAGGGTAGGAAAACAATAACTATTTGTTCAACTGAAACTTTCAGGTCAGAGAGCTATGATGACAGATTGCAAATCATTGCAAAATCTTCTCTTACTGTTCCAATTTTCCCTCTTTTATAACTTTAACTTTGTTCCTGACAGGTTAATTCTCCGTTTCCCTTTCCCCAGTCTTTCTCTTGATAGGTTTGATTTGCTCTTTTTTATTTCCCATCCTCCTTTTTACATGTTTCATATGAAGTGCAGTTCATTACTTGCTGCACTTCTTTCTAGCATTTTGTATTTTTTTTTCAATAATATTTCACTCTTTTGCAAGAAGAACAAATTCAAAGTGGTGTCAGGTTCAAGGATGATAATACTCCCGTAGTTTTTTTTACTGTGTTCACTTGCTACATATCATGTTCTAGATTATGACATAGTTTGCACAACCTTTAGGTCCAACCACCTTCTAACCATCACAGTCATCTCACTTTTCTATTTCTTTTTTGTTTTGAAAGTTTTCTGATGCTTTAGCAAAGCTGCGTAGATTTCGAGGTACAACCACCAGATTCTCTGAGCAAGGGAAGCCTGTTTAGAAAGGATTGTTATAAAATAAATTATTTCCTATTTGGTATGCAATTTATTGTTCTCTGAGGGCATATATTCTCTACTAAGTTACCATTCATCTGCTTTGCTTTGGACTGACTCAGTCTGCTGCTATTAAAGCTAAAATAAAGCTGTCAACACTTTGTCAGAGCATGAAAAGTAAAGCACGCACGTAAAAATTGACATGCAGAACGATGGACCTTGGGACTCCTGGGAAAGGGAATCCCACAATACCTTCCACAGAAGTGGATACTTGAGATTCCTCTTTTGCTGGAAAAGAAATGAGTTATTAATATTTTTATGTTTATTTGGAAGCCATTGATTACAACAAAACTCTTGTAGGTGATCCCTTTAGACAATAAGGTTTCATGGGATGTTCTTTTTTTTCCCATTTTCTGTGTCTGCAGGAGAAAGATGTGATGATTACACCTATGCCGTTTGCAAGGCCTCAGGACTTAGGTCCATCTATTGCTATTGTAGCGAAAGTAAACCAAATTCAGGATCATCTGCTGAAGAAACATGATATTGAGCTGTACATGCATCTGAACCGACTGGAAATTGCTCCACAGATTTATGGACTGTAAGTTTGCAAATCATTATTTAATTTAATTCCTTCCATTTTTTCTTTAATTATATTAGAACTTTTTTTCCTTAAATTTAGGATTAGAGGAATGAGGCTTAAAAGAACTACTTCTTACCTCTTAGAACTTACTCAATTGGCAGGATTACAGGAAATGACACCCCACTGTTGTATTTGTGACAGTGACATTCCCAGTGCAGATAAGTCCATTCATCTGCGTATTAGAGAACTTGACACAGATGTACAGTGATGGGGTACTGCACTGAATTAAGCTGAATTAAGTACATATTCTACCTGTGGTCTTCCTATAAGAAGAAATGGCATAATAGGACACAAAGAAGAGGAAAATAATTACAATTGAATGGTTTATTTAGTTAATTTTTTCATCAGTTCAATATCTGTGAACTTCCCCTGTTGCAATAATGGGGTTTTGGATAGTGGTAATGGGGGGGGGGAGGCATGTTAGCAGTTGAGGCATGGCGATAACAAAGTGTCTGTATGGACAGACAGCCCAGGTAGTCCTTTTTCCATTAAGGTGGTTCATCGGTTCAGCTGGTTGTGTATTGTGAGGCCTATTGACTGTATTGTGTTTTGAGAGGCCCATTGGGCCAGGTTTAACTTCGGATGTGGCTTTGTCCACCTGTTTGCACAGCATTGCATCCAAAACAGTTACGGCTGCCAATGCAGAGCATTCACCTTGGATGAACCATGAGTAACTGTGAATTGACTGTGGTTTTGAGGAAGAATTTTGCCTTCATTGTCTGGAATTCTAGACATTTGATTCATTCCTCAAAGAGCTGGAAAACCATATGCCCAGTTTCAGTGGCAGAAAAATAACTATTTTTTTGCAATGATTTAAATTAAGGTTGGCTTTGCCTTAAATTAAAAAAAAAAAAAAGGTTTGATTTATAGGTGTGAATTTTCAAATGTAATTGTGAATTACATTTAACAACTCAATAGAAAATGTAGGGAGGGAGGGAAAAGGTGACTGTGTAAATGTCAGGCCACAACTGCAATACTTAACATCAAAGTCTAATTTGATGTTATAGTAAAATGTAAAAATGCTGTGCCATAGTATATCTTCAAGACAAGAGTTGAACTAACACTAAGTAGCAGTCCCAGAATTATTTAAATAACTTTGATAGGCATGAGTTACAGAGAGAGGAAGAGTAAGCCAGGTAAACTCAAGTTACTAAAAGTATGAAGAGGACAGATTGTCCTAATACAGTATTTTTCGCATGGTGTAGAGTTTTGTATTTTCCTAATATCTTCACTAGTCTGGAAGAGAAAGCAAGCCTCCCTGAGAAACTTCAGGGGTAGTAATGAATAAGTAGGAAATATAAATATCAAGGAAAACAAAAAGACCCTGTTTCTTTTTTATGAAGGCTTATGAAAGCACACAGAAAATAAAATAAGATAAATCTCAGAAATTTGCAAGCAGATATTTTGGGGCAAAAATAATTTGTACTGTAGGTATGCACTTCAGGATAAGATTTTGCCTTTCAGTAAGAGAAGTAATTGAAAGAAAAAATTAGACTTTAGCTCAAAACATAACATTATAATAACAGAAAACGGTGCAGTCTGGTGTGGCATAAATAGAACTGAATCTGAATAAAGAAATTTACAGTTAAGGGAATGAATTATGAGAGAGAGCTTCAGGCTGACTATCAGGAAAACCTTACTAACAGGGAGCTGTTAGATGCTGAAATAATATATCAAAATTAACAAAGGAAAAACCATCAGAATATTTTAAAGACAGTCTTTGAAAAGCTCTCAGAAATGGGATGTATCGTAGAGAATGAGTCTGCTTTGGCAGAAGAGGAAAGTAGGTTGCCTGTGAGGTCATATCCTTCCCTGATTCCTGATTTAATATAGAGGATAGGAGAAAAAGAAAGGGAAAAGAACATGACTGTGTTGTATTATTCTGATCTTTAATGATGTCTGAACTCTTCAGAATAGTAATTTCCAGTAGTGAGCCAGCTGACAGTCGCAGATGCTGAAACTTTTCCTGTATTTAACATTTCTTGAACTAGAAACAGCATTTCTTAAATATAATAGGTTATTAATAATTGCTGAACCTAACCCAAGTGCAGAATTCATGTGAGCTTTTTGTTGAAGTTTGTTGTCTTGCTGAAGTTTGTTGGATTTGCCAACAATAAATATGCATCTGTCAGCCTTAGTATCACTCAAAACTATAGAAGTGGTAGAATGAAGACTGGGAACTTCCCTCAAAAGGTAGTACGGCGATCCTGGTGAAAAGTATCAATGGAAAAGATTTGTATTTATTGGCAGTTGTCATATTGTGTCGTCCCCCCCGTCCTCCCACACACACCTCAGCCTGTACAAGTTATACAGCTTACTTATTTAAAAATATAGTATTTTATACTTTGCATTCTTCTATAACCTTCTGGGGCAAGGTAGAAATAATTCTTACTTACTCCTTATAATTTCATACAGTTTATTTCAATTTTTGTTTATATGTTTATTAATGTTTATAAATAGTCCTTTTACTTTTCAGAAACTAGGGAGACTTGTTCTGCTGTGAGGTCAGGTACCCTAGTCTGTTGTACATTTCCACGTTCAGAAACTGTCCTTTAAAATAAAATGTGGTAACACACATCTTGAAATTACGCTTACCTGCTTACAAGACTTTAACAGGCATTTCAGTATGTGTGGTACAGCTCATTAATTTTGGTTGCTGTCCAGTATTGCAAAAGTCGTATGCTGGTTTTGTGGACAGCATATTCATTATAGTGCTCATCGTATCAATGTGGAAAATCTGTATTTTTTCTTCGTCATTCTAGTCCTCTGCAAACGGTGGTGTCATTAGCCTCAGCCTGCTATGCCAGGCTGCATGCTGGGTGGCGCTGCCAGTTCAGAAGGAATCTTTTCTCCAGATAGTTTACATTTCATGAAATTTTAGTTCAAGGGAGTGAATTTCTTTCTCTTCTGGAAGGCGACAGTGAACAGACTTCACATTACCTGGCTGTCTCGTGTCATTGCTGATCAGAAAGAGAACCCTGTTAGGTATAGCAAGGTATACTAGGGTCCTGGCTACGCCATACTTCTGTGCTCTGGTTATTCAAGTTGGTGTCATGTACAGTAGCAGCCTTAGCACAGGAATTTCTGTAGCTGGAAATTTTGTAAGGCCGCACATTCATTCACTTGCAGTCAGCCGCTGCGTATTCCTGTGATAATTATTCAGCTGCTATTAATAACAGCCGAAATGGAACCAGCAGTACAGAGATAAAGGCTTTGTGCCTTATCATTCTTCAGTCTTCTTTATTTGCCATGTCTCTAGCTTGTTTTTAGACCCTAAGATAATGTTTTTCAGAATAACATTGTTTCACGTTCCTGGTAGCACTGCGAATCGCATAGTCTAGCCGAACTATAACAATTATCTAATCATATGTAATTTTGTACTTTGTGAAGTAAAGCATGAGAATGGTTTGAAAATAAAAAGGAATTGATTACATTAACAGTTCAGTGACATGCTTCCTGATAATAAACTTTTCTCTAAATAGAAACAAAAAAATGCTAAGATTGAACAAAAAGATTGGATACTCTGTAGGGTTGACAGATTGAATATTCAGTTTAATTGTAAAATTAGATGAGTTAACAATGATTAATGGCCTAGATTAAATGGTATTCTAGTGTTAATTTCTTTGACCCTTACATATAATCCATGTTAAAGTACAAAATAATTATTGTAAAACCATTCTGCACTTTCTGCAGCGGCCTGTGTTGTCAGTGGTAAATTAAGCAGGTTGTTCTCTCAGCTTGAGAAAGGACAAGGTTTGAGGAAAGTCTTCGTATGTATGTATTTTAGGACATTTTCTTCCATTTACAGTAATTTGTAGTGGAGGACTTCTTTTACATTTCAGTGAGAAGATGAATCAATTGGAAAAGTCCCACATAACATCGTTATTACTACTTTATTTTATGTACCGAGGGGTTCAAAGTCAATTACGTTGCATCAAATGAAATTCTCACAGAACTGCATGCAGTAAGTACACCCAGAACATGTAAATATATATGATATGGTTGTAGAGAAATAATGCACACAGAGATAATGACAGGGCGTAAGTGTAAAAAAACTTCATTTCAGAACAAAAATTAACTGTTGGCATAAACGCAGTAGCTCCTGCATTGTAACACTGATGGCAGTATTATATTGGTTATGCAAACTTTCTAAGCACATCCAACAGACAATAAAGTGCATGCAGAAGTGAACGTAAATATTTCATGATAGCTTAATCTCGGTACAAAAAAGGCCTTCTTAGAACATTCAGTACCGATGACTTTGCCTCCCACTGCCACTCTGCTTTATGGTGATCAGTCAGACAGGCATACTGCCTACTGCAGTTTCAGCCCTTTAGGCTGATACCACAGTTATACTGCAGGAAGAAGCCTACCTCATGAAGCAAAACCAGGGAGGGGTGGGGGAAAGGAGAGGAGAAGAATGCAAACTAAGTTACAGGGTTACTAAGCACAAGTGTAGATTTGAAGGTAGCATTAGAAAGGTGGTGTTACAGCAAAGTCAACAGCAGATGTGCTGCTCTACTATTACTATTCTTAGTTGCTTTGCTGTGAGCACTGCTGTGGGGCATCCACCTGTTTTAGTTTCTCTCCCATGCCGTTATCATACCAGGCAGTATTCTTTTCCATAACCAGATTGATCTCTGGAGGGAGAATTTAAAGGATTTTACCTGTGCAGGAAAGAAACATAAATCATATTCATTGTATCTAAAAAAAAAAAAATATCCCACTACTCATCAGAATAAGAAATCTTCATGATCTCCAGAAAAAGTAGATCAAAGATCAGTCTTGCTGAGGAGAACTGTACAGATCATCCCAGATGCCTGGGTTTGTTTTGGATTCTCACACTTCACAAAAAAAATAAGAATGATATTGTATGGTCCAATAAAATAAGAATGGTATTGTTTGGTCCAAACCAATTACAGTTTCTCTTTAGTTTTTAATCCAATATCATCAATTAATTGGACAGAAATTATAATGAAAGCAGGTTTGAGCTATTGTGCACGTAGTAAGGGAACCACCAAAAAATCTGGCCTTGCTATTAAAATAAATTGTTATCTAGCAGTGGCTAAGTCTAAGCAAATACAAAGTTTTTCTGAACAAAGTGATAATTCTCATTTGAATGTCCAGGATCAAATTAATCCTGAACTTAGTAACTGCCATTGCTGTTGATTTCCAGTAATTATTTTTTGTTTGAGTTAAACAAAGCATTACATATAAAGCAGATTTTAATGGAATATAAATCCTAACTTGTCTGTCAGTAGAGGTCCTGTTAAGGATTTAATGCCAGATGAATGGGCCTTTCTAGGAAAGGTTACCATCTACTGTTGGTCCCATGAATTAAGAACAGATGCAGTTTACTGGATTTGTAGGTAAAGCTTTAGGGGACTGACTCGGACATCTGAAGTCTTTACTACAAATTCTGTCTTGCATAGTGAAAAAAATATTGTAAGAAGAAACCTCTAAGTTCAAAGTTAGGTGACAGAAAACACGTCTGAGTTTAATTTAGACAGCTGTAATATGTTTTGATGGAGAGGTATTGCCTCACCTACTGTTGACATTCCAGTTGGATTGCGATGGTTTACTAACTCCAAGAATTTTCTCTGTGCAAATAAATGTGGATAATTCTTGTAGCATCAGGGTAGGTACCTGTCTTTTAGGCATCAAGCAAATCCTACTTAACAGCTGCTTTTCTTCTGTTTTGAAGTGAGGCTACTCACCCTTTCATGTTCTTAAATGATAGATATCTGCTGCTCGTTGTTGAGTTTCTACAAAAAGCTTTCTAGTTTGTGGATTGAAAAAATGTGTATTTCATTTTGTGCTGCTTCTTGTTGTGTTATTACACTGAAAATTACATGAATACAAACTTTATATTTTATCCTTTTCCCAACTGTCACAAATAGTAGTTTAGTCTTACCTTAGACTTCAGATTTTAACGTACACATAATGTCAAAGCCCACTCTATAAACAGAATGAAGGATTGGTTGAGGTGTCAAAAGTGTTCATCTGAGTTTTACTCTCCTGCTGCATAATAATGTACTGAGACGATAATGAGTAGTACTGGGTGGCTGTGAGGATGGAATGCAGATTTGTCATTATGTTGCTCCTTGATGCAGGTGATGTGCTTCCCATATGAAGTACAGGGAATTATCTTTATCTGGGAAAGAAACAAGCAAGCAAGCTTCCATTTTGATTTTTGCCACATACCCTTAAAAAACCCCATCTGGTGGCATTAAACATAAGTAGGCTTAGAGACTAGTTGATTTGAATAGAATAAATATCTTCTGAAACCTGTGATGGATTTCGTAGGAATATATATAGGTGTTTGGAAGGCTTTGTCCTTTTTTTTTTTTTTACTTTTACTTTTGTAATCAACAGCTATTGGCTATAAAAGCTGAACAGTGAATGGAGTAGTTCTACTCTAGTAAGGAATTTAAGGTGCCATATATGAAGTATTTAGTTCTCCTTTTGTTTCTTTATAGTTAAATCACATCAGATGTTTTGTTTAACCCGTACTGTTGACTTTAGGGCATCATTTTGTTTCTTTCAGTGACACAGAACTTAGGCTAAAAATTCATGCTGGAAATTGGTACAGAAAAGGCAATAGGTAGGTTAAGTAACTGTTGCAGAAGACAGTGATCTCAGCATATGCCTAAAAACCAACACTGTGCTAACATGCTCATGTTAACATGGTGTTAGTAGGCAAAATACAGCTCTTGGGGCTTAAGCACTTGCTAGCATTTCCCGTAGAATCCAAGCCTGTAGAAAATTCATGTTTTGGTTAACCAGTCCTTTATACTCAGTGCTTACTCTTACCTGGTCTGTCTGAATCAAGTTACTACGGGCATGCAAGCATGCATTACTAGCACAGCCTTTATTTTCTTGTGGAAAAATACTGCTAGGAATAATAATAAAGTGATGCAGAGAACCATGTGCACCATCCAGCAGGGAAAGATCATCAGTCCTTAAGATAAAAGCCAATACCCAAAGGTAGCCTGAAGACTAATACAGGCAGAAGGTCAGCCTGAGAATCTTTTGGGTTTTTTTGAATCATCTTGGTGAACATAAATAATTGGCTCACAAAGAGGAGCCTCTGCTACAATACAACGAGGAGCCTCAACTAGAACAATAGCAAGAAATAGTAAACACAACTTTGTGGCTAAATTATAAAATACAAAAGTTATACTGTCATAAACACAACTGGGATCAAGTGAGTAGTGCAGATAAGAGAATTTTGTTTGAATCTTTATCAAATGAGCATGAAATACTTAAAAGCACAATGTCGGGTTGTTGGAAGCCCAGGAGTGAGATTTCATAAGAAAATCAAAGGTTTTAGTATTTTGTTATTCCATGTAAGAACAAACTGGGCTGTTTTGGATTTTCTTGGGTGGGGAGAAGAATGATAGGGAATTGCATTTGAAAAAAAAGCAGTAGTTACTGAACTGCCTTAATCGTAGAATCATAGTATCTTTTAGGTTGGAAAAGACCTTTAAGATCGTCAAGTCCAACCGTTAACCCAGCACTGCCAAGCCCATCACTAAATAAATCATGTCCCTAAGCACCACATCCACCTGTCTCTTAAATGCCTCCAGGGATGGTGCGGTCACCCACCCGGCCCCCGGGCCAGCCTGTTCCAATGCCTGACAACCCTTTCAGTGAAGAAATTTTTCCTAATATTGGATCTAAAACTCCCTTGGTGCAACTTGAGGCCATTACCTTTTGTCCTATAGCTTGTCTCTTTGGGAGAAGAGACCAATCCCCCCCTCTCTGCAACCTCCTTTCAGGTAGTTTTAGAGAGTGGTAAGGTCTCCCCTGAGCCTTCTCTTCTCCAGGCTGAACAACCCAGGTTCCGTCAGCTGCTCCTCACAGGACTTGTGCTGCAGACCCTTCCCCAGCTCCGTTCCCTTCTCTGGACATGCTCCAGCACCTCAATGTCTTTCTTGTGGTGAGGGGCCCAAAACTAAGCACGGTATTCGAGGTACACCCTCACCAGGAGTACAGGGGGACGATCACTTGATGCTACTGGCCTTCTTGGCCATCTAGTCAACCAACACCCCCAGGTCCCTTTCCACTGGGCAGCTTTCCAGCCACTCGTCCCCAAGCCTGTAGCGTTGCAGGGTGTTGCTGCGATCCAGCTGCAGGACCCAGCACTTGGCCTTGTTGAACCTCATATAGTTGGCCTCAACCCATTCATCCAGCCTATCCAGATGCCTCTATAGAGCCTTCCTACCCTCAAGCAGATCTACACTCCTGCCCAACTTTGTGTCATCTGCAAACTTACTGAGTGCGCACTGGATACCCTTGTCCAGGTCATTGATAAAGCTATTAAAGAGAACCAACCCCAGTACTGAGCCCTGGGGAACACCATTTGTGACCAGCTCCCAACTGGATTGAACTCCATTCACCACAACTCTTTGGCCATCCAGCCACTTTTTTAAGGTGTGGGATGTCAACTTCAGGGATAGCACAGTCTTCAGTCTGAGTCTCGCTTGGCCTAGAAGGACATGTTAATTATCTAGCTCTTTGGGATCATTTTCATCTGAGTCCTTATTTTAGCAGAAAATTATATTCTGAAACCATAATTTACCCCTAATGAAAGTGTTCTTGAAAATTAGTGAAATAGTAATTTTCTAGGAATGTGACCAGTCTGCATTTTCTCTAAAGGCATCTGGTGGCCCAGTAGAATGCAGTTAATCTCAAAAACGAAAGGCAGTAGTGTCAGCATTGGGAAGAATGCTTCCTTTTTGCTTCTTATTCCTGAAGTAATAGTTCATCAGGTGTTCAACTCAGTGCGTCTCTTGTTTCTACTTCAGACACTGAGCACAGTTCATGGGTAGCCATTTGCACCCCTACGGACAGTGCTCTCTCCCCCATCACTCTGACCAAATGTTACAGACTGAGGTGAGAGGTTTGGAGTGGGGCAGTGGAAGGTGGGGAATTCTGCAGACAACCTGTATAATTTGGATTATATATTCTGAGTCTTCTCTGACAGTTGCTTTATTTAGAGTTCTTGAGTTGGGTAAATACATGGTGGCATTGGAACTGTATGCGACAGGAAAAGGTCGTGCCCTGGAAGTAATACAACTGACTGTCCTAACTTTTAAAATGGGTGAGCTGGATAGTAGTTCTCCATGACCTTGTGAACCTCTTTCAAGCATCATGCTAGTAGAAGCTTCAGCAATTAAAAAAAAAAAAAAAAAAAATCTTGTTCCAAATAGATGCATGCCTTGAGTATCTTTTCTGGTTGTGATGTGGTTTTGAGCAAGAATTTTTAAAAGTATCCTATGAAATATTAAAGCAAGCCAGCTATATCCAAAGAATAAATTCCATTAACACAGGTCACAGGAATAGGTTGCTCAAGAGTAGTGCTGTTAATTAGGGTGCACAATTTTGTGTAACTTTTGCATATTGTATGAATTCACAATATTTTATTCTAGGTAAAGAATGAGAAATTATGTTTGAGAAACATTTCTAAAAGTAGGACTATCTTAGCAAGGTAATACTGTAAAAATAGTGAGACTATTTCATCACCTCTCATACTGAATGTAATAGCATGAGGCCCTAACGGGTTAAGCTACATAGCTTAGTATGAAGGCCCCACACATTTTGGCAAGAAGAGAAGGTCTGTGAACAACACTGCAAAATAGAATTGCCTAGTGAAAAAGCACAAAAGCAGACAAGAGAGTAGGAGCTGGTTTCAAATACATGTTTTGAAATCAATGAATGAGTCACTCTTGGTTTTTTACAGAAGGCCAAGGGTGCTGCTCTTCTATTTTCTTCCTCTGAAAACACTCTTAACACACCATTTGCAGCTTGATATCGACTGCCATCGATGACTTCCTTGAATTTCCAGATAGCACTCTTAGGAAGGAAAGAAGACAGTCGGTGCATCTAGGACTTGTTATTTGGTATTGAATGTTGTATTGACAATAAGACAATAATTCTTCACAACTTTCAGAGTAGTAATACAGCATCACCCAATATAACATCAGCTTTGGAAGTCCACAAGAGAGCATCTCTTTTCATAGACCTTTACACTATCATCACCTTATTTGAAATTAGGACCGTTGTAGCATGCTCTCTCTGATTACCTTTCTTTTTCTTTCTGTCCTTGAGGTCTGAAAAAGCATCCAGTACAGCGATCCTTGAATGCCACACAAGTAATATATTTTATTTTGCTCTTGGTACTGAGGAAGGGGAGAGAGAAATGTTGTGTTTTCTGTCCTTTAAGTTTGTAGTATAATATAGTGTAGTAAACATAATATGATATAATGAAACTTGTCCTGCTTCTGATTGCTGTTCCTCCTACAAATAATGCTAGCAGGGTTTTATTAGCAGAGATGGAGAGGTTTGGCAAAAATCATTTGATACTTTGGATAAATCTGTACGCATACCCTCATGTGCAATGTAGCAACGGCACAACTGTGTAATATGTTATATGTTATTAAATATTATTGCAGTGCTTAAGTCAAAATTCCAGACATCATCCAAATGCAGCCCTCAGTTGTTTACAACTTCTATCAGCAAGTTTTGTGTGAGCTGTTGGAGTTTAAGCTGAGCCTTGTGGTTTATTCCATTTCTTCTAACAAATACACGTAGGAATGATATGGAAAATAGGCAGTATCAGGTTCTGGGGTTTTTTTACAATGCACTTACAGTTAACTGGAAGTATATGGGGCATCTTGAATCAAAGAACTGTCCTATTTCTTATGAGAGAAATCACAAAAGGGTAATCAGGCAGTAGAAGAAAAGAACTAATTCCCACAGAAAGTTTGCAACATGCCAGTGTGCTTAATAACTAGAAACGTTAATGATGACACATTTATATTTGTATAGACTGTACAGTAGAAAAGATAATGTCATCTTTGACCTTAGCAATTCATATATTGGTGTTAATGGTTTGACGTTAGGTATATTGGAAAATTGTTTAAGAGAATTGAAATAGGTTTAATCCTCCTTTTTCTTATTTCAGTAACTGTAATCAGCAAAACCTTTTTAACAGTGTAATCCCACATCCAGCTGAAGTACTTAGTTATACATCCTGCTTTCCTGTATATCTGAGCTCTGGGACTCTCCCGTCAAAACGCATCCCCTGATTTATCTTCTGTCTAAACTATTTCTTACATTATGACTCTGTGCTGCAGCCTTTGATATTCCCTGTGACATCATGAGACAGCTGTGTTACATTGTGTTTAAGCAGTACTAAACCTTTAAACTTTAAACGAATATTTTTCTTCTTGGAGGTATAAATAGAATATGTAATAAGCATCTGTGGGATATGCAATTAATGTCACTTGTGAGGAAAGACCTTCATGATGCACTTGGGTTTTGGCACTCTTAAATTATGAGCTCTTTACTACACTCATGGGATAAATTCCATATCCCCCAGATGCTTATTATGTATCTTCCATCTCCCTTAATTCCTATTAGCTGGATTAGTAGTTGTTGTGATGTTGAGGTTTATGGTAATTTAACTGGGGTGATTCTCAGTGATCAATAAATAAACTTCAAAAGTTTAGTAATTTTTATTTTCTAGCAATTCTAGCGTGTATAGCTGTACCAATTTACATTAAATGCTAGTTGGGTATACCAAAAACTTTGGTCAAATATGCACACTGGTATATCCCTTACCTAAATTTCATTAAAACAAGCAAATATATAAAATATTTCAATAGCAAAAAATGAGCTGAATTACAAGGTTTTGGGGCAGCTAAGATGGGAGGGGGTGGGTATTTGGTTTCGCATCTGCAAATGTTTAAAAAAAATAATTCGTGTAGAGAATAAATATTTTGATGTTAAATGACAATATTATTAATGCTCTCGTCACAGTCATTATCTGGAGAGTTTGTCAAACTGGTACAGAATAGCCTAGATTAGTTATCAACTCAGGAGCAAATAAGATTTTTAAAAGACTCAATAAAGTCCAGTGATTAATTGTTACATATTCTGATTCATGCCTATCCCATTTTATCTAATTTAATAAAAGTCGAAAATGATGATTAATCCTTTCACACCAGCAGTTGCTGGTACATCTATTACATGTCCAATCTGAATTCCTCTGCCAAGGAGTTAACTACTATTTTGAACTTGGTGTGAAAAATATCATTATAAATTTCATTAACCTGATCATCAAATTTAAAAAAGTCAACTCGTAAAATCCATTACTACATATCATGCATCGAAGATTAAAAACTGGTCCTCGGTGGGCAGGAATAGCCAGGATTTAATTCCCACAGCATATGTTTAAAGTGCTCATATGACATTATTGTATCTGTAATTATCAGAATTTTATGTTTATTAACCCAAGTGAATTAAGAATCTTGTTTTGCGTAAAATTTAGCATGCATGTTAAATTGACCATTAATTCAGAGCATATCAATGTATATGTATTTATCACAAATGCAAAGATATTTGTTTAGCATATTGTAATAATTTTAGCATTTAGAGAATTGCCTTCCTTTAATTTTTCCTTCTCGGATAAAATAATTTACTTCCTCAGTGCTTCCAGTCGGCTATCTTTGTGTGCATCCCCGCGGGGGACATTGATTTAAATCTGACTTCGAGTAGTCCTTCTGGGGGAGACTTGGAGTGGTTCATGTTTGCACTATATCTCAGCTATAACTAACCCTTCGTCTTCAGGGAGGTGTTTTTCCAACTCTAACACTTTATTCTTCATTGCTGCTTGGCCCATCCATTGGTAGATCCGAGAGATGCCGCGCTCCGCTGTACGTTAGATGACCCTTGGCTTAGGAGTAGGCACGGATCGTCACAGCAGTGCGGGATGCAGGGTGGGTTTGTTGCTTACTCTCACTGGGGTTAGTTAAGATGGAATTTCGGTAGGAGTTTCAGTAAACGCATGAAAAACAGGCGGTCGAAGAGACTAGGGAGCGCGCCTTGTCCCCGTCCGCGGTGGGGAATTGAACCGGAGATGCCGTGTCTCTAGCCACCGCCTAAAGCCCCGCCCCTTCGCCCAGCCCCGCCCCCCGCCTGGCGTGCCAGCGGTTTCCTAGGAAACGGCGGCGCCGGCCGCGGCCGCGCCACCGCGTTGGGGGAAACCCACCCAAATGGAAGCGGCGGCGGC
>NW_010267688.1:84424-105586 GCF_000690775.1 Eurypyga helias
AGTCTATGTAATGCACCCTCGGAAAAAAGAGGAAACAGGTAGTTGGGACGAAAGTGGGTTATGGATCACTTGCGGCTACAGCCTGTGGTCCCTTGGTGACTCCAGCAGAGGAGTCAGGTAGAAGCCATCTGGTTTGCTCATCAGCGTGTCTGCACTGCATGTGTGGGGAAAGCTTTGGGTGTTTCACGACGTGGACAGAGTACACTGGCCAGCAAAAGTGCCGGCTCCTATCCACTGGCCCCCTGACTCCAGCTTACGTACTTCACAGGAGGGGAGAAAATGGGAAACGGGGGGGTTTGCCAAACCGAAATCACCATTATTTTATTTCCTTCGTTTAAAAAAAACCCACAAAACACCAAGTTTTTGGAACAAACATGATAATGCAGCTCCCTCCTGAAAGAGCTTTTTGAGTGCCGTATCCACGTGAGCTCCAGACATGGGATGGAGACATAGCAGGAGCCGGATGGCAATGCTCCTGTGAGCAGCCGGCTGCGGCCTCCTGCGCTTGGCGTGGCTGCAAGGTGAGGTATTTGGGACTAGCGCGACTATTGCTACATGCTGCCAGGAGCCCTGCAGCTTCCCTGCTCAGTGTAACTTCACCTTACACGTTCGTCCTTGACCTGCCCTAAGGGCTTTGCCCTTCTCCCTTACCTGTTTATCCATGACATCCATCCCTACCTGATGGGATATGCTTTTCTCCTTCTTTTTACAGAAACTAGCTTCATTTCAACTGCCAGTCGTGGCAGTGCAGACGTGTTTCAGAACAGCCAGGTGATTCATCAGAGATGTATATCACATTCAGGTTGTCAGGTGTTGGATTTGGAAATACACATAGGTACCATAAGATGCTTTAGGTTTTCCTGATACGAAGAGCAGAGTGCCTGCTCTTGGATGGACCAAATATTATTTCTAAGATTCACCTTTAAATCAAAAACATTTGTCCATTGTCAAATCCTTGTCTTTAACAAACTCGTTGATTAAATCATCTTTGATCTATTTTTTGATGCATCTTTTGATCTAAATTATCTTTTGATCTATTAAATGCTGGGCTGAGAGCAGCTTTTTCTTCTAACAAATGGTTTAAATGATCTGTCTGCAGTACTTCCCATAAACTCCATCAACCTGAGTAAAAAATTCTCCACAGATGTTGCAGGTGAATGTGTATGGTGTAGTAACATCTCCCAAAAATTCAATCTCTATACTTCGTGGGCTGCAGTAATACCCAGCAGTATTTCATAGAGACCTATAAAATTCTGTCACCTGTTTCAGATTTTGAACATTATAGTTAATTATATTCTAAACTTTGCTGAGGGGCTACTATTAATTATCTGGTCAGGAAAAAGAGCGCCATTGCTACGTTTCCTTGAGAAATTTAATAGTTTAAGTTTACTGATAAAGACTTTTTTTTTTTAAATTTTACTTTGGTTTTACATTTTGACAGTTTCTGATCCCCTGAAAAATCTCAGATATCATTAGTTGGCTTTTGGTATGTGTCCATTCCTGGAAAAACAGCAGAATTTTATCTTGAGATGCTTTCAGTAAATGGCATTCAGGCAGAGGTAACTTTGGCTTGGCTGCTGAAGTCCTCTGTAATAAAATGTTTCGCTGTTATCTCTGAATGTTCCAAGTGCCTAGTCATTTATTTTTTCTTAAATCTCAAAAGCTGGTCACAGTTACATGATTTACATAATTACCACAGTTTGATTTGGAGCAAACCATCAGAGAGGAAGACAGTGTGGTAAATACGGGGTTAGTAAGGTGAGGGTGGGGCGGAGTTTGAGAGACTGTTAAACGACCTGGCTGCAGGTTTGGGGCAGGGAGAGGAGAGGAGATGGGGGGACTTGACTGCTTGAATTGCTGAACCTGGAGAATATAAGGTGTGTTTGCGGTGTAGTTCAACCATTAAATAATGCACAAGGGTTTATTTCATGTAGCTGGTTGCCTGGTAGTCAAAGGATAAAATGAATACCCAACGTGTAAACCTAAACATACGTAAAATAGGTAAATACAGTGTAGCCTTAAACACAGAGTTTCTCCTTCTTTGTGTATGAGTAGCTGTGGATAAAGTCTTAACGTATACAGAAACTGTTAAAACCCAAATTATTCATTTAGCTAACTCCTATGTAACGGACTGGAGGAAAAAAAAAAAGATCTGGTTTAACTGATTTTGCTGTGTGTAAGGGGGGAAAGAAGGTTCTTCTTTTTTTCCTGTTTCCTCTAGTTATAAAAATTACAGTGATTACACATCATAAAGCCTATCTGTAATAAAACGCATCAGCTGGCCAAGGTTTTCATCGCTCACTCAATAATCCATTAATACAGCAACGCTGCCCAGGCATCTTTATAATACCAACTCGGAGGTAATTTTAATCAGCTAGACCAGCTGGTATTTAACAGCAGCTGCTGGAGACGCCACAAATATACTCAATAGCTGACATCTTTATTTGCAGTTTTTCAAGGGGGGAAGAGATCCTCCTGTGGTTACTTATATTAAGCTTTTTTTTTTTTTTTTTTTGGGTTATATAAGTATCGGTACCAGGGGGGGTAATACCTGAATGGGGGAGGGAATGGAGTTAATACAAAAAATGGAAAATACATTCTTGGAGTCAGAGGGCTTTTTCATGAAGGTCCTCTTCATAAACAAACAACAAAATAAAGTGTAGATGCTGGCTTTGTTGGAGTTTAGAACCTTTTCCTGGTACATTTACACTAATCTCAAACATGGCTTGCAGCATAAAATGTATTCTGCAGTGTTGCATCACCCTGTCTTACTGAAGCTTTCCTGTCTCTCCATGATATAAATATGTGATAAATAGTGCTCTTGGTGGAAAAAAGTGATGCTTGCTCACATGTGTTCAATTTTAACTTCAATGTACTTCTTTTGTCCTCAGTTTTGGCTTAGAGCATCTGCATGCAAGAGTGTGTATGTATCTATCTATGCTTAAGGACACGGGTGTTTGTGTATAAATAATACACAGTATGTTTATTTGTACTTCTCATCTCTTATAAGGCTGGAGATGAATTCAGCAACTGAATAAAGCACCGCTTTCTGCAGCAATAAATGTGGAACACTATTTCGTGTTGGGTTGGGGGGGAAACAAGCAGAGGCAACACGAACTTAACAGTCACAAACACATTATAAATAAAAATTTAATTACACTTGGGGGAGCTTGGCTTACAAAGCTCACAAATCCATAATGGAGCTGGCTGGTAATAAAGGCCTGATCTGTTTGTTAAACTCCAATATTCCTGTCCTTCTGTATCTCTTCTTTTATATAAAACTTCAGTTTCTGCATTGATTACCAATTGCAAAAAAGACTGACTTCACTGGTAAACAGTATTTTCTGTCAGATACCAAATACCGTGTTTCTTTATTAAGAAAACAGTCATGACTCTTAGGTAGGGCAGGAGAGGTGGCATGAGAAGTGTAAGTATATGTTTTCGTTGACTATTTATAACATGGCATTGTGGAGGCATTCTGTGTTTAACGTGAATGACTTGCTGGAGAAAGGGGTGGGGTTTTTTTTTAATGTATGAACAAATTTTAAAGTAGCAGCTTCTTTGTAATGAAGATTAAAAAAAAGCTAGCAGTGGTGAAATACAGTATTATTAAACTTGTCAGAGGCGTTCGGTGTTCCTAGCACAGCAACAGTGAAAAAGTGCTACACAGTTTTAATTTTTCTGCTTTTCTTTTAAATTCAAAATCTTGTAGTTGAAAGAAGTTGATGGAGTAAAGGAGCAAACCCGAGTACATAGATATAAATCCTTAAACGAATTTGGCACTATAGCAGTCATTTGCAAGTACTCATTTGTTAGTCCCAGTGAGTTACCTCTCTGTAGTCACACACGAATCTGTCTGAGACTGTGATTGACTACTTCAAATTAAAATCCAGTGACAGAATGGATTACTGAGGTTGCAATTTGACTAAAAAATACTTAGCAAGCATGTTTTCTCTTATTTGTAGTGAAAACAGTCTGTTGAAGTTTGTTTAGTGTGTTTGACAACAGACAGTTTGATATATTGCTGGGCACAGCAGTAGGTTGGACTTGAGTGGTATTAGCTTTCACTGTTTTGATTAATGGTAATTGTTTCGATGAAAAGGCATGTTTTACGTACAACTCATAGTTCTGGAAAACAGAAGTCAACTCGCAAGATCTGTAATTACTGTTCTGAGTTAGCATATAAAAAAGCTCGGAGAACATGCAGGCAAATCACAGTAGGGTTTGGGGGTTTTTCTGTATGTGTTTATTTTGTATGGGCTTGCATTTTGTAGCTTTTATACACTACTTCTTGTCTGAGAAAATAAATCTTAGGGTTTATCTCTTCTTGAATGCTGCAGTGTTCTTTAAGTTATATTTCTCAATTTCACACTGTAGTTTCAATCTTGGTATAGTGAAATTTTGTCTTATGTTTTCAATCATCAGTAACAACAACAAAAGGTCAACCTGGAGCCCCCTGTCACCTTGCATCCCCACACAGTCCTGCAGGGAAGAAAAAGAGATCCGTTCATCTTTAAAGTCTGTTTTCTCTGGTTAGAAAAAACCACTGCCTTCTCCCACTCTCAGGATGTATTTTCTAGTTTTCCTAAGATGCTTTTTTTTTTTTAAATAAATATTTTATTTTCAGTGTATCATCAGGAAAAGGGAAATAGCTGATTATTTTTGTATTCAAGTAAATAAAATATTGCAATGATGTGTTTAGATGTAAGCCAATACCAGCAAAGTAAAGGATGTCAACTATTATTACTAATACCATCTTTCATTTATATAGTGCTTTCATCCTAAAAGATTCTGGTTTCTAGAAAATGTAGGCTTAAACCAAAAACACAATTAAAAATATATCTCCTTGTCCCTGCATGTTAGCTTCGAAGTATTGTTTGTCAGTTTAACAGACAGTACCAAAATATCTTTCTTCAGCTTTGCGTATGCAAAAATGTACCATGAAATGAGTATGCTGAAAGTACTGTTAAACCATGTCTAGAAGAAAAGAAAATTGGTTTTATAGGTTCCTCATTTTATGACATGCTTTCTTCTCAGATTTTAATATTTTGCAACACTTTCTGAAAGAAGAAATGAATAGATAGTGCTTTTCTATATCTGAAACATGTAGGGGCATCACAACCCACCTGAATTGTTCCCTAGACAGTATTAAAAAGAAAGCAGTGTCTAAATTGTAGAGGGAGGCAGCTAGAGTTCTAAGTGTGGTGCCAATGTTTGTAGTCAACAATGAGACATAAAAAAAATTGTAGCCCATGTTGATAACAGCAGGGTTTGAGGTTTGTATTATTAGAGCTTGCCTAAAAGTATTAACACACAACTCATGTATAGCCTTTATATAAGCTGTGTTCTATTATATATTTTGGGGGGAAATAAAAATCTGTAAAGCATGAAATTGTGGTGTTACGAAACGACTATTTCTAAAAGTGAATTATCTCAGCTCAGAGTAGTACTAGCTTGGATTGCTATGTTAGATGTCAGGTGGTTTATTTCAGAGCAAAATACAAATTAATAAGTGTACATTTTAATACTTACCTAAACCACTGACAAGAAAATAAACACTACTTTTTATTTACCTTGCAGTTAACAACCATGTGTCATTGTGGCATCTTTTATTGAAAGGAACTTTATTTAAGTAGCATAAACTTGTTGGATGGGCTTCAATTAAATGATGATTTGTTAATGCAAATGTGTAGCGAATGACTGGTAGTACATCTGTCTCTTCATCCATAGGCCATTACTGTGCAGCATTAGCACATGATTGTAAAAAACTGGAAATCATTATATGCAGGTAGTACATATTCAATCAATTCTGACCTTATGTCTCCAACGAAATAAAAAAAAAAAGTATGCGATGTAAATGATATTTAATCTGAACAAAAAAAAGGGGGGGGGAGAGAATCTTTGAATATCTGCGATTCAAGCTGTTAGATGATGTGAGGTGACTGCTGTTTGGGATTGATTGTTATTGGTGGCCCCAGTGGGGAACAGCCAGCACATTAATCCTCTCTTACTCCTCCCTCATGCTCCTCCAATCCAAATAGTATTTTTGTTTATATTAGGAAATAAATACTCTGCTGTTTATTTTTAAATTCCTTTTTTTTTTACACCTCTCTTTTGGAGGTTGAAGGGAAAAAGCTCTGTATTGATGACCAATGTTAGCCAGTTAAGCAGGCAGTGACAATTAATACAACAAAAAATCGTACAATTAGCTTCAGCTCCATAAGTGTCTAATGAGCCATTTGTCAGTCTTTTGGTGAAATAAACTACTCTATCTTAATTCTCCACTCTTGCAGCAAATAAATAGAAGTTATGAAACACCCGGGCACCAATAAAATATAATTTATTTTGCAGGGCATGGCAGAACTCCTTACATATCTAAAATGAGCATGTTATTTACAAACGACTTGTGATACTAATATAAAAAAGGATTTCGATGTTAACTGCTTTCGTTCTGCAGCAGATACGTTTTCTTCCTGATTTGTTTAATCATTAAAATGTATAATTACTCCTAAAGGCATGTGAGTTAAAATGACTTCTCCTGACGTGATTAACTGATAAAGCCAAAACCAACCTCAGAGAGGACCCTGAAACTCCAGGGACCGGCAGTCTGCAGCCAAAACCGCTGCCAGTGTTGGGTAGGACAATGTATGTGTTTCCAGTTGAGATCACATCCTCACTGCTATTCCCTCCCTGACCCTTCTGGACTTGCCGGTGGTGCAGCACCTCTTCACAAAGCACCATGGAGGCAATTGCTGTTCAGGTACCAGGGTTGGTGTTGATGGAGGTGGAGCCGATGCAGTTGGGCTGACAGAGGCTCCTCCTCCTGGCCTTTGTGACCAGTCTGTGGTAGCCCACAGAGCTCCTAGTGCCCTGCCTCTGCCTGACCTTGACAGAGGTGGGCCAGGGAAGCGTTGGGACCTCTGGTCGGAGAGACCAAAAGGAGTCTGTCTGCAGAACCTTTTATTGGGTTTGAATAGCAGGACTATTCTGCTTCCATTCCACATTCAGGTAGCCTCTTCATAAACAAGTGAAAATATTTCAGGCCGCTCGGGTTCTTCCTCACTTATCATTTTAACAAACATTTGAATGTGACTCTGGTTCAGTTTTGTCGTGGCGTTTTTGTGATGTCTTATGGCCAACTGTCTTCCCAGGCTGGTTTTAAAACTGCCAGTAAATTGGTATTTTTAAAAACAAGACTGGAAGAAGAGCGCAGGACAGAGCGTGATGTGTGGAGAGAGCTGAGTTACTAGGTCTGGGAGAGGAAGAGAGTATTCTAAATGGCAGAAGCCACAGAGGAGACAACTCTAGTTAAAGAGACAAAGGTGGAGGGACGTGATAGCTGCTGGTAGGTGGATATGTGAGGAGAGGATGAGGAGGGAGTATCAGTGTGAATGGAGGGACTATATTCACTGAACTAGGCTTGAAGAAAGCCAGAGATTATTTTGGCAAGTTGGAATATATCCTTATGTGAGTGCCCAGCCAGTTCCATTGCTTCCAGGTGGAGAGGTGTTGCACAGAGGAGAGCAACTATATTTGGGCATCCAAAAAACGGACTTGGGAAACCCATACAGCAGGTTTCAAGGTTAGATATAGTGTTTAGTTAATGGTCATTTCAAGATGATAGTTCTTTTTACTCGGCCACTTTTACAAAGATAACAAGCCGGGTTCAGACAAACATTGATGAAAAAGAATCATGACTAAAGAAAAATAATCCCAGAAAATTGTGGACAATTTCCAGTTCAGACAGACACTGAATTGGTAATAGACAGCCCTCTGTATAAAGCTGCCACAAACCATTCGAGAATTCACTGTAAGTGGGAAGTCAGCAGTTCTGCGGGATCAGATGAAATTATTGAAGAGACTATTGTGCAAGAGGATTGGGAGGAAGGTGCCTTTGGGGTAAAGAGAATGTTTAAATTTTAGTTTATAGAGATTTCCTCAGTCATTTGTATCCCAACCCAGTTTTGAGGTAATGTAAGAAGTTTATTCTGATCATACTCTGAGATGAAAAGACAAAACATGAACTTGTATTTGCTTATTGTAATCATACTGTCTTGAAGCCCTTTGTGGCAGTTACTTCCAGTTTTCTCATGGAAAAACCCACATTCTGGGAAAAAAAAGAAGTCCATTCTAATGCTTGTGTTAGTGGTTATTCTGAGTGGTCAGTGTCCTAAAGTCAGCCATGGTCTAATGGGTTTGCTTGGCAACCAGGTTTTAGGAGGATTGAGCTGTGTGTTCACACACACAGAAAGTAGATGCAAGTTCTTTTTGCCTTTTCAGTTGTCTTTTGGCAGTAGTATTTTCAGAGCATGGACCTTAAATCTTGAAAGAATGTAGTTCTTGCTCCTAAGCAACACAGATATGTTAAGGAGAATAAGCTTACTATAATGAGGTTTCCCTTAAAATTGTTGTTCCAAAATTTTATCCTTTGCTTAATTCTTTCAATATATGCTTATTGTTGTAACATTCGCAAATGGCAACTGGAAAGATTTTTTTCATTATGCCTCCTGTAAATGTGATGATATTTGCCATAGCAAGTAATGAAATTGAGGTCGAAATTCAGCTTCGGTTACAAATTACTGTTTGTACTGGTCCTTTGCTCCAAGGTCATCTCCTTTGGACTCTCTTTCATTCTTAACCCAAATTGTTCTTAGCACAGACTTTAAAGGAGAGCTGAAATTGGCAGTAGATGAGGAGCAGACAACTGTAGCCATATTTACAGACTCAAATAAATGATGGAATATATTTATACTCTAGAGGTATTTTGTTTTGGTATTTGTGTAGAACTCAGATTCTACCTTGAATGGACTCATATAAGGACTGGTCACATTACTCTTCTCATGACTTAGAATTTACAGCTTATTGGCATTTAAAAACCTGAGGCTAGAGAATTCAGAGAAATTTTTACACAGGCTTAAAACCTCAGAACCAGTTTTCCCTCTTAATGCAGGTTTATGTTACATATTGTCACTAGGTGGCTGTTCTAGGGATGTCTGTCCACCCTGCCAGAAGAGGCATAACTGGTAAAACACAGGTTAATAGAACAGAAATAAAGGGGACTGTGTTGTTCACTTCCCCAAAACGTTCAGTAACAGGATTAAAGTGAGTCAAGTACTGGGTAAGAAAGTGAGTGAGTTAGTTGGACAATATTGCCAAAAGCAAAACGATGCAAAATGGCCTCAAATTTATATATTGAATTTCAGAAGGTTGTAAGGGGACTGTAATTCTCGCCCCTGTTCTATGAGCAAGGTTCTGGAGCTGTGTGATGACAAAAGTAAGAACAAGAAGCATCAGTATAAGATTAATCTTAATAAAAAGCACACCTGTAATACATTAACTCACAATGACAGGGAAGTGGACTAAATGAGATGGAGCTCTCTTTCAGTCCTAAAAGAATCCTCTGTGGACCTTTTAATCTGTCTCCTGACCACAGAATGTCCACTGTTAGCCCAGTTGTAACATTTCAACTGGCAGTCTTATCAAAGAATCTTAATGTTTATACCTGTAAATGTGTATTTATATACAAATACCTGTAGGAATTGCTTAAAGATGAGTAATTCTTAAAGGCGAAAAACAGTCTTCATCAGTTACTCGTAAAATTTTCTCTAAGTCTTAAAGGTCATATTGTTGGGTTTTTTCCCCAGGCAGCTGCGTGTGATTTCTTTGGAGAAAACTGCAGGTTTTTCACTCTAAAGGATAAGATTACATTTATGATTTACACTTAATTCAGAAACAGGCATTGTGTGAAATGCTTGTTTTTAGGAATCCTCACAGTATTTGGGAGATTTTTGTGTTTTCCTTTCCATAAACATTAAAGTTCTAATGGGGTTACTGGATCACACTGAATCTGTGCTAAGGCATCTGCTAAAACTTTCTAGCAGAGCCTAATAAAGCCCTGCCCCATTTGTGACATACCAAATCACATTCTCCTTGCCTGGTCTGACAACCACAGCTCTTAAACAGCTGCTGGGGTAATTTGCATAAAGGAGATTGTAAATGTCTCATCAGAACGCATGCAGCGCAATCCACCCCAAAACCACTGCCTGAACACCAGGAAAAGAAGATTGTAGTCATAAAAATTGTGGCTCTCATGATTTTAGATTATGGTCTCCACAGTCTTACAGCTTTTGCAAATACCAAGCTTTTGTTTTTTAAAAAAAAAAAAATAAGTTTCATTTACCGATACAGAACAATACAAACAGTTGCTCCCTTGGCTCAATCTAGCAGAAAATTGACTTCAGCAGCTAAGGTACATGCTGAACCCTCCTCAGTTCTTCACCCCAATGATAAGTGAATTGATCCAATTGAAACCTGTTAGAATGACGTTAGTAAAACCCAATTGTTTTTGTGGTAGTGAAAGGAAAACAAAGAAAATGCAAAATAAAGTTAATGCAATACAGAGGATTCAACAAAGAATAAAAAATGCAGAAGTTAATACAATATGTTAATTGTCTGCATGCATCTGCTGTGTTTTATGGTGCATATTTTAATAGAAATTAGTATTTAAATTATGCATATTTTGATAAAAATCAGAACTAAAGGTACATGCAGAACTAGGGATTTCACAATGTGACAGGAATTAGGTTTATGCATTTCCTGATTTTTAACTATGCAACTTTAAATTTCCACTATGAAGCATCATTTTTCTTTGCCTTGAATGGACTGTAATGGAGCAGTTTGGCATGGTAATGAAACACAGTGTTAGAACTATACAATAGAAAAGTCATTAAGCTCCACAGAGTTAGTATCTACGTCAGTTAAAGCCACTACTAGCTCATTGATTCTGTACTCTGCCCAATTTAGAGTGCATATTAAGGCTTATTTGCATGGTACAGTGGTAACCCCTTGGTTAAAACACCTCCTTTGGCCTCAGTTCTTGGAAACATATGTCATGCTTGCAACTACACCAGTCTCAGTTGCATCATCATCAATAAGTACAAAATTGCTAATAGTAGTAGAACATATTGTTGTCATCCTCCTTTCAGTTCAGTTTTTAATCATCCGGGGTGCATAAGTTTATTTGCACCCAAGTCACCTATATCCTTGCCATTAGGGGTTTATTTACTGTCTCAGCAAATCTGAGTTTCTCACAATTAATAATTTTGCATGTATCTGTGCAATAGCACAACTGACAGCAATTGATTCAATGCCTTTGAGTTTTAAGACTCATTATCAACATTAAACTAAAGCGTATTTGTAGTCAAAAGGTTATACAAGGGGCATAACCTCAAAAAACTCAAAAATGAAGTGAAACATTTTACCTTCCGTAAATTCAAACTGGTTTAGAAAAAGTTTATCAGATCACTTTAAAGGTTTGGTTTGTCCCTTTGTGTAGTAAGTTGTTTAGTTTTACAGCAGTGGTGGTAAATCAGGAGTTTCAGTGCCAGTTCATCATCAGTAAAGCCCTTGTCTGGCTGAGACAATAAAAAGGTATTGTTGAAAAAATTTTATCATTAGACATTAAAAAGGTTCACCATCACTACTTCAGGAAATTTGCTGAGACACCGGGGCAAAACGCTTCTATACTACAGGTATCTACGTCTTTTGGCTAGTATTGCTGATCAAACACAAGAAATATGTATCAGAAGTTATGTGCTTAATTTAGTCATACCAGTAATTAAACAGTGCATGGTGATGTGGTTGGCTAATGACATTGCAAGACAAGATGTGTCAGTAGTAATAAAACCTTTCAATAAAGCAACCATTATGGTTGAAAAAGTGTGCAAGCTTTCATGCACACAAGTCTTTCCTCAACTCCGAAGTAGACCTACCAAATTGAAAAACGGAGTTTGAGTTAAGGTTATTGCTCTGAGTTTAATCAGTAAGTATCAGACAGTAAACCTGAAAAGTATTTGATACCTGTGGAGTAGATGTTTGTTAGTAGAGGAGTCAAGTGGTAGTGTTTTAATTTTACTGGAGATAAAAGTAATTTACAGGTTTTTGAAAGATAATATTGAGAGAAAGTATAGTATGCCATAAGACTTGTATCTCAGTTGTTTTTTTAATTTGTTTATTATTTCCATAATTCTTAATGTCTCCAAAATAAAGACACATTTGAACAGTCAGCCTTCAAAGGGCGTCGTTACCAGTGAGGAATTGTGGCTTATATTATGCTCCGTCCCTGCCTCAGATATGCAGCTTCTTTCTTTCCTGATGCGTGTATGTGAAATTTTATTACAAAATTTCAATCAAATTTGTGTTTTTGAAGGAGACATTCAGAATCAGAAGTTGTAAGCTTTTGTTGTTTTCTGTTATCAATAGGTTAACTGAGAAGTAGTATTCTCACTCACTTTAGGCTAAGTGCTAGCAAAAGATACCCTTTATGCATATGAACCTCACAATTATCACGATATTGAAAAACTGCTTTTTAATTTAAGGATTTATCAGATAAAGATTTTAATACATAGTACTTGATGAAAGTCATTATGCTTGTCTTCCGTAAAGAGAGGAAAATTATATGGGAGAATGATTTGCCTATGGCCATATCTCCCAATTCCTAAATTGGTGCCTCATCCTGTGAGTTACATTTACTTTCCCAAGATGGATGTGCTTTCACTTACTTCGTTTATTCTCCGTATGATAGTTCTTACTGACCTCACCAAGTGCTTAGCTAAAGTTGGTGCTGGATTAAAGAAGTTGCATTTGTTACTAATGATTGAACAGAATCAGTCAGAACTCTCAAGAGCCCACACATTCTCCCAAAGCCGAGGTGAAGTCTGAGATGATGTGCAGACAATTGAAGATCAAATCTGAACGGGATTGCTCCAATCGTTTTTGTGGTACAAGTTGTTTCTCTCAAGGTCTTAGGATATTAACCTCTTTGAACCTTTGGGTCTAAACCTCAGACTTGGATCTTCTAACAGAAAAAAAATCAGGTCTTTCTGCAAGGATAGCCCACATCTGGAAAATTATTTTCAAATTCTTTGATTCAAATCAGAGCTGTTGATGAGTCAGCCTGTTTTGAACATCAAAAGCCTGCTAAACTCCGTAAGAACAGATCCTTTGGAGACCATGTTAAGTTCTGTATGAAAGTAAAATCCATAAATTATTGGTATCCCAAACAGTGATCTTTTAAAAGTAGGCATGGGATCGCTTACCTAAGATTGCGGATTACCATCCAAGGCAGTAAGTTTATAATAACTGTTGGCAAGTGTTTTCACAGCGTGGTTCCAGTGACAGAGATAGATTCCATCTCCCCAAAGTATGCATTCTACCTGTCACAGCCAACTAAATACTCAATAGCGTTATTTCCTTCAAATAAATACCACCTACATCCCAGCAACCATAAGCAAGAACTCAGTTGGGATGTGCCTAGAGGAACTGGTGAGGTTATCGCGAATCAACGTGGTTTGTTTTAGCGTACTGTTCTGTTCCCATAAACCGAAGGGAATATTTCGGTCCGTGTGATGGGTGGTTTCCAGTGCTAGGGGCTGTGCTGCCTGGGATGATCTGTTGGGTTAAGAGACAAATGTATTTGGCTCCACCAGACCAGATGCAGCAGCAGGCATATTTCTGGCTTCTTACCCTTCAGGTACAGTGTGGCATCATTATGCTGGAGCATGGCAGAGTATGGTCAGATAAATTAGTCTTGAGATGTGGCTAGCCTACAGCCCTTCCTTTTAATATCTCCCCTAAGGGATCATTTATCCTGTATCCGATCCCATACCTCCTCCTATCTCCATTTCTCTAAAAGCTAGGGAGCAGCCTGCAGAATAGCCTACCTGCATTCATGGAAATGCCTCCAATGAAACAGGCGTTCACTTCTGCCCCATCAGACTGACACTTTCCCCATCTGCATTTGCCAGTCCTAGGAAACGCCAGAGGATTAGGATGTCAGGTCTATTTTCAAGCTGCCTAAAAACAATCCTGAAATGTCCCTTGAGCACGTCTCATTAGCATTGGAAAGTGGTAGGTTGAGAAAAAGGTATTTCTCTTCACAAGTAAGTTAAAATACAGTTTTAAGGAAATAGATCGAGGTATAAAGAGGACAACAGAATTCAACTTAGTGTCATTTTGAGATCTATTATTTTAAATGTATAAGTGTGTAACAGATTTTCTGCCAGAGAAGTGTAGAGGGATTTTTAGTATCCCTTTTCTACCCTGAAATTTTTGAGAAGCATACAGATAATTGGAACTTGAATTCTTTGCTGGAGGAATATTTCTGGTTGGTAAGAAACAAATAAAAACAAGTCCTTCCTTGATTTCTGAAATGGGGCACCTGTTTCAGGTAGTAAAACCTGGTGGGTTTTTTCATTGTGGCTAGTTTTGGTCTATATATGTAACAATAAGTTAATCTAAAACAGTGAATTAGCAGACAAAAATAGGGTCTAGAAGTTCCAGCATAATTTGCAGTGACAGGATAATCAGAAACGCACATATATGTGATATAATGTTCCTGAAAATATTTAATCCTGTATAAATAAGGTAGAAATGGAGAACAAACAGCCTCCTCTGTCTCTCTCCAACATTGGCTGGAACTGGGACACACGAGTTGTTCAAAGCATGACTTTGTAAGACTTTTGGTGCCCATATGGCCAGTCCCAAATGTGTGTGGCGATGAATATGTCCCGCATTCTCAGGACATCCCAAACTCTCACATTTCCTATTCCACTTTGCCTTGCTGCATATGCCAAAATCTCATCCTAGGACAGCTTTTTCCTAGCACAGAGATACAGCAGACAATCGCTTTGGCCAAAGAGGAATGATTTTGGTCTCATCTGATCTGTCCATCAGATCAGGCAAGGGTATGATTTGACCTTGGATGTGGATAGCATAGTTTCTCACCCCTCTTCCATTCTTCTAGTTTGCTCTGAATACCGAGTATCAGTACTAGCTGAAAATATAGCTGATATTCAACTATACTATGTCCAACATTTTTGGTTGGATAACAAGTAGGAAACAGATACATCAACTTAACTGTCAGACCATATAGCCTGCAGTCTTATTATTCATTTCATTGCAATCACAATTGTATTATAGCAATGGCCTGCAAAATAGAGAGCAGATTTCCAGCACAGCAAAGAGCAGAACGCAGCCCAAGAAAATGATGGTTCTGCTCCCTCTGCAGGGTTATGTCTCCAGCTGCAGGGTGATGGCTCCAGCTGCAGAGCCTTCTCTCTATCTCAGAAGCCATGTGGTGGGCAGGGGGAAGAATCTTGCAGACGGTTTTGGAGAGAACAGTTTGGCTTTGAGCAAGGCCACATGCTGCTGCTTTCAACTCCTACCAGCACCGCTATGGATAAGGAGAAAACTGATTCATTGCAGAGGCCTGGGGCTGAGCCCAGCGACCCCCTTGCACACAGATTACCCCTTAGTTCATCTGTCGTGTTGTTCTCCACAGCTCCTATGAAAAAAAATCCTCACTGATATTTCTCTTTCAGCTAAATCTTCTCTTCCCTCTTGTCTATCCTTCATCTCTTCCTTCTTTCCTGCATAGTATTCATTTCTCTCATTTCCCTCTGAGTTATTTACCTCCTTTACACCTGATCCCCCTCCACATATGTCTGTGTGCACAGATGTAATTTCTAGGACAGTCAGTATATATTTTTCCACAAACACTGCTATTTAAAAACAAACTCCATCATCTCAATCTAAGAGGTGTACAGGGAAAGAGGGTTTTACTTCTTTTCAGCCTTTGACCTAGCACTCCATTAAAAGTTGGTCTGTCTGGTGAGAGGCAGATCCAGTCCTTTTCTTTTGCCAATAATTTATTTTGCTGATACAGCCCTATTAGTAGTGAGTTGTGCCTGTCATTCTTGTTTTCTTACATGGATATTTGTCTGCAAGTTTTATGCCCAGAACTCTTCTCAACTAAAATTCTTGTCATTAAATAATGAGTTAAATTTAGTTAAATATATTACTCCTGCTCAGAGTCTGCTGAATTTTTATATCTTTACAATACTTTTATGGTTTTAAACAATGTAACTGTCTCCTCACAGTGTATGAAAGATCTATACAGATGGATAGAGTTTTCCTTTTTCTAAAAAAGGAAAGCTGCTTTTAGGGTAGAGGTAGATGTATTGGGAAGACAGATGAAAAAAAGCAATTCTTATTGTTATTTTTGACAGTAGCCAGTGAATTTCTACAATACTGTGTGTTTTCTTAGAGTTCTGTGCTTCTTAAAAGCTTCTTATGTATTGTCATTTTACTTTCATTTCGACGAACTTGGGTTATTGCTTCCTCCTCTCATACCTAAAATAGGTAAGGCCACTTTCATCCGTTGTATATATGGCATCCCTGTGCAGCAGGATGCTAATGCTTTAGTGCTTCCTACTCCTTTTAATAAGGACTAACTTCCTGTATTCCTAATTGTGGACAGCTAGTCAAGTTTGGAGTTGTCTTTGACTGCAAACGTTTCGATGTTGTGCGACGTGCCACTATAAGCACGTTTGCGTTAGCTGATTGCAGGGAGTGTTAGGGGAGTGGTAAGACTGCTGCTATGCTTTCAGGAGGAAAAAAGGCAGCCTTCCCTTATTAATGAAGTTTTTAAAGCTATTTCTTATGTCTTAGGGATGAACTGTTAGAGATGAGCAGTTATTCTGACCCCAAAATGAAAAGAAAGAACAATCAAAATAGGCTTGTTTTTTAAGATATACTTTGTGATTTAAAAAGATGGCTCATAAAAACTGCCAGCGGCAGTAGCTGTCAGTTCAGCTGACCAAGCTGACAGTAGTGCTGCCCCATGGTCCCTCTACTTGGAGATATACATTTCAAGCACACGGTAAAATGTAACTCATAGGTGTATAAAATCATAATAGAGCATTTCATCATGTCTAAATAAGGGTAGGTGCATGCTCTCTGAACGGTTAACTGTTGAAAACATTGAATACAAGACATCTGACACTAATTTTACTGGTCAAATCCCCCCCGAAAGAACCCTACCTTGACAAGCCATTCACAAGGTTCCTTTTGCAGAGAGAGCCTGGCTTGATGGGTCGTCGCGTAAGCTACTTGACATTTGTCCCCAGTCAGACCGGATGCCACATGAAAAATTTACTCAGGCGCGGGGCTCCCAGGAATAAACATTTCTCTGGTGTTGCTCACCGGGGACTCGGCAAGGTGAGCGGAACTCCAACTTGTCACGGATGCTCTGTTCTGACAAACATAAGTAGATGCTAATGGCTAAATCGTGACAGAATAAAGTCCCACAACCATATGGCTAATTGCCACAACAATATCTTCAGTGTTATTAATCAAGTTTTCATAGTGTGCCATGATAATTGGAATAATTAGAAACAGCATAGGCATTGCCTGCCTCTGCCGCACATACTGCAGACAGGGACTTGGAACAACCACAATTGCACTTTCTGTGCAGCGTTGTTTAGTGCTTTCCTTTCCAGTAAATACTGTGGTTAATTAATGAATTAGCTGTTTGCCACCAGAGTGTTTTATTGCTAGCAGGGCTTCTGCAGGGGCATATAGGTAGCTAAATGAGACCACTAAGCCCTTGTGCGCCTCCGAAAAGATGCGGTGTTCCCATGAGGTTGCCGCTACACAACACAAAACTCCACCAGTCATCGGTACTTTGTTTCACAAAAGTAGAAGTTCTTGCTCTTGTAGCTAATATGTAAATCAACTTTTTTAAAGTATATGCAGAAAGGATAAAACAACTTCAAAGAGTGCAGTTTTTTGTTTAACTGTTTAAATGAGAGCAAAACTCTGGATAACAATGATGCAATTAACTTGCCAGACAAAAGAAGTTAACTCTTACTTGCCTTATCCTGCTTGATAATGGAACTGGGATCCAAACTTGTATTCTTCCTTTGATCTAAGGTTGTAAATAACGTGATGATTCTAACAGTTACTTACACTAAGCAGCTAAATCATCCCTTTGCGTGCTGTCTATTGGAACAGCCTCCCTTGATTCTTATGTTTAGGAGTACGACAGCAGGGAGGAAACGCTTGTGTTTCCTTGGTGCATGCATCAACATGTAGTTGACTGGTCACTAAAACTGGCAGATTGATGATGATGACTCCCTTCACTGGATGTATGAAGGCATTTAGCCAGACTAATAGATTGAAATGGACTGCTGCATGGATGGCCTCTGAACAGCTTCTTAATTTAGTTTTAGAGCATACAATAGATGTAATATTGAATTCAGTGATGATATAAATCTTCTCTCCTCATTTTAAAAAATAACTAAATTTCTTCTCTGGATTGGAGACCCACAAAGAGATTTTGAAATGTTATATACTTAATTATAAAGAGGCTTTCAGAAATAAGCCCCCAGTTCAGGTGGTAGGTAGGAATTCTGTCCGTTTTAGGTTTACTGCTGTTTAATTTGAATTTCAAGAGGAAAGCGTCTCTGAACTAAGTCCATTATACTGTGATGAAAAGGAGTATAGGAAACCAGGATTCTCTCCCTACTGAGGACTGCTGTGGAGGTGGTCTGGCCTCTGTGGGCAGCTCCAAATGGAATTTCCAGTGGAGCTCCTTCCTCTACAGAGTTGCTGTTAACTTGGGTGCTCCAGTCATTCATGGAAGATAATCCAAAAGAATCCTGGAGGCACAGAAAATTATATTTTAAAGAAGAATCTGTCTAGCGAGTTTTGGTGTCCTGTTATCTCTAAACATTTTTCTTACCCGCTCATTGGCAAAGAATTTATTTATCTGTGGTGGTCTAGTTTTACCTTAATAGGTTATTCGTACTCAGCATAATTAGCAGGAATTTTCCAAATACTAAAGTAAGGCATTTGCAGGAGGTATGTGTAGTAAGAGTTTGTTGATGTTAATAAAGTCTTCATTACTGGGGCCTGTTTTATTTTGAGCGTGGCTGCCAAATAGCTTAATAGGATTCTTCTGTTTTCCTCATATCAAAGTATCACAGAAGTCTCCAAGATAGAACATTGTTGTGGTTTTTACCCCAGTGAGCAACTAAACACCACACTGCCGCTCGCTCACTCCTCCTTCCTCCCCTCCCTCCCCCCACTAGGATGTGAGAGAGAATCAGAAGGGTAAAAGTGAGAAAAGCTGTAGATGAGATAAAGATGTTTTAGTAGGTAAAGCAAAAGCCATGCACAAAAGCAAAGCAAAACAAGGAATTCATTCACCACTTCCCATCATTAGGCAGGGAAAGGAAAGCAGGGCTCCATCACGTGTAACTGTTACTCAGGAGGACAAACACTATCACTACAAATATACCTCTCTTCCTACTTCTTCCCCCAGCTTTACATGCTGACTATGGCATCATATGGCATGGAGTATCCCTTTGGTCAGTTGGGGGCAGCTGTCCCAACTGTGTCCCGTCCCAACTCCTTGTGCGCCCCCAGCCCACTTGCAGGTTGTGTGAGGAGCAGAAAAGGCCTTGACTCTGTGTAAGCCCTGCTCAGCAGTAACAGAAACACCCCTGTGTTACCAACACTGTTTCCAGCACAAATCCAACACGCAGCCCCATCCCAGCTACTGTGAAGAAAATTGTCTGTCCCAGCCAAAACCAGCACAATATTATCTTCATAATGTTCTATCAGTTCTTATTCACTTTAGCACTATTAACAAAATCATTTCTCTTCCTTTTATTTTAAAATGCATGTCTTTTTGATTAAGTCTTGTCTAAGTTGATTCTACATAGAAAGGTAGTAGCTCTACAGAAGATTTAACAATATAGGACAGTAAAATGTTAGGGTCCTCTTATAAAGAGATTGTACAACGGATCGTTGTATCTTTTAAACCTACTGCATGCATCCTAAATCAATGGATAAAGCTATTAGCAAATTTATTTTATCATCTTAAGAACTGTGCTTTAATTGCAACACTGAGAGTTGTTTTTCTAATATAATTTCTCCACTTTAAAACCAAATTTAATCATTACTGTTTAAAGATGGAAAAGTTGGGGGGTGTACTTCCTAATTGCTAATAGCTGATATCAGTAAGAACTTCACTAATTTAGAAGTGCCTCTTTTGTTTCAATAGGTTTATTGCAGCAAACAGTGTTTAAAATCATTCACCTGTAATTATTTGTTAAAAAAAGAGAATGTTTTTGCTACTCTGCACTGATTTTCAAAACAAAATACACATGCATCATCAGTATTTAGGACTGTGGGTTTGAATTGCATAGAGGCAAAGATCAGTAAGAATTCAGTAGCACACCTTCAAGGTATTACATTTTTCTCTGATGAGTGTAGATATTGGTCATTAAAGTAGGGTTTTAGGTATGTGTCATAGATGAAGTCCCGTACTCCTTATACTTAAGGGCTTTCTGTCATTAACTTCAAAAGGCTTTTTCCAGCAGAATGTAGAAGACCCCACTGGTCCTCCTAGTTTATCACCACGACTTTATCACACTGAACCTTGCTTTTTGAAACTGGGTATTGCCTGAGCTGTTTAAATTTAGTTGTTTTGCAGAAATATAGCAGTATTCTTGAGTCTTTTTCTGTGGAATAAAAACACAGTTTAGCCCAGATAATTTCTAGAAGGTGTAACAGCTGGACCCCTCATGTTGTTACCTCTGTATTTTGGCCAGCATTTAAAACATGGGTGCCTCAACTTTGATCTGTGATATTTGTTGTCAACTTGAAGTAGCATTTAAAAAGGTTTTGGCAAATGTCTAGAACTTTTGTCCTTTAAAAAATTTAGTAATGGCTGAAACCATGTTAGTTGTTTTATTGCAATCATTCTTTCTGTAGGTAACTACTGGACTACAACAGGTGTATCCACCCTTCATAGTAATGAACGGTCAGTAAATTGTTACAGGCCAGTAATTGGCTGTCTTTAGTATTTACTGCAAACAGCGGCTGTGTCAATACAATGTTTGTAATGGCTGTTAAATACTAAGCTTTTGTAAACTGTTGCATATGTGAAACACTAAAATCAAATATTTTTACTTCTAGTGTTTGAGGAGGAATGGACACTGTACTCGTCTCCCACTGCAGAGTTTCTTTACATTAAATACTACCTTCAGTGAGAATCTCTGATCATTTAAGGCTTAACATCCACAAAATAAATAACCACCAAAAGGTCCAGTTTCTCCTCACTTAAACAATGGGAAACTTGTTTCTGTTTTCTCTTCTAAACACCTTCAAGTTCTTAGCTCTGTTTTTGGAGTTTTTAGTGTTAGGGAAAAGGCAGTTGCAGACTTCTCTCTGACACTAATCGAATCCATTTTCAAATCACTTGCGCAGACTAATGAGAGAGGGTTGTTCATTTGGGGTTTTTTTCACTCTTTC
>NW_010267688.1:105604-108090 GCF_000690775.1 Eurypyga helias
GTCTTGTCGTATAAGAAAACCAAAATAGCCTCTGAAAATCTTAGAGGGATGAAGTGGAAAGGGGAGGTGTCTGCGGTTTAACCAAGCCAGTACGGCAAGCTCAAACTAATAGTGATCAGAACTGAAGACTAAGACAGTCATTGTGTGTTACAATGTGTTAGTCCATAATTGCTGTTACAAATAAATTTAGATTCAAGCTTTTCCAGAAATGGACTATTGCAAATCTGATGGGAGAGCTATTGGCAACGCAGGCAGATAAAACTACTACTGTAAAAACTATTTGAATATGCAGAGAAACTAGAATTCTCTGAGAGAAAAAGGTCAAAAGAAAATTCATCCATTAGGTAAAGAAAAGGTGAACCAATTACATGCAGGTTAAGAGCTTGTTTCAGCCACTCATGTTATTGGAGATTTACATTAAGATCAATCAAATTAATTGCAAAATCAGAGTAGTAACTGAAGATTATACAGGTTTATGAGTGTAATTAGTCTGAAGTTCTGCCTTTATAAGACTTTATCAAATAATCTCTGAGCCAGAGCAAATCTTACATGACATCTATCCAGAAGTTCGTAATAACATGTGATCAGAATTTAAAGATTCCAGTATGAAAAACCACCACATCTTTAGGCAAGTTTCTCCAATGGTCTGCTTGTCATTACAGGGGTTTTATTTTATCTTTATGAGGTCATTGTGGCTTGTGGGGTGGAAGAGAAGAGCTGCTTGTGGTGATCTATTGATGTATATTTTATATGGCTTTTTGCTGTTATGAATTGGTGTAGCGTTTGTTCTTCCCCGGTGAAGCCGTGTTGGTGATTTTCTTGTCCTTCATGTGCCTGGAAATGGTTTCCAGGATTAGCTGCTCCATCATCGTCCCGGGGATCAAGGTGAAGCAGACTCACCTGTAGTTCCCTGGGTTTTCCATTCTAACCTTCTTGAATATAGTAGTGACGTTTGCTTGTCTCAAATCTTTGGTCATTCTCCCAGTTGTCACGATCAATCAAAGATTATTGAGAGTGGCCTCCCAGTGACATCCACCAGCTCCCTCATCATTTGTGGGTGCGTCCCATCAGGGCCCATGGACTTATGTATGTCCGGCTTGCTGATGTATTCCCTGATTTGATTCTACACTTGGTGGAAGAGGATTAAATTCCCTGCTCCAGCCTTTCTCCCCGTCTCTGGGATCTGGAATTCCTGAAAATCACTCTTGCTAGTAAAGACTGAGACAAAGAAGGCATTCAGTGCTTGAGCCTATTTCCATGTCCTGTGTAACCAGGTACCCTTGTTCTAGAGTGGAAATGTTGAGCAGAATTTTAAATTCGGGGATAGGTTTTAGTGAGTGTGATTACCTGTAATACTCTTTGTAAAAGTTGTTTTAAAGAAAGTTCCTTATCATTGGGGTCTGTACGACAGCTGGGTGAAGTGGCAGGAGAAACGTACATTTTGCGATGGCTGCATGAAGGGGCAAAATACGTCATTGTTGTCACCATTAAATGTGTTCCCATAAACTCGCATGAAAGAACTTCCAAAACAAATTCAGAACATCAAAGTACAGATTATCAACACTTTGAACAACAGACTAGAGCTACATCTGGGACCAAAACCATAGCATGAATATGAAGGAAAATGATCTTCACTCTAGCAGGGGCACCACCACTTCTGGTGAACATGCCCAAGGCGCCCAGCAACAGTTACGGGTACCACCCAAGAAGTTGGCTGTAGGTGGGCACAGCAGTAGGTAACAGCAGTAGCCATGGGAAGTCTGAAGCCAAAGGCAGCACAGATGCCAAAACGAGTGCCTGAAGGTAGTTAAGAGATGGAACAGAAAGCTGCCCAATGCAGGCTAACAGGTTCAATAGTTTTATTGTAGTAGATTATTAAAAATACTAAACATTACTGCTATGAAGACCCAATGGCACCTTTTTTGTTAAGTGCGTTCCTGAAAGTGAGTATATGACAACTGGTCTGGCTTAAGACAGCAGTAAGTGCTTTTGCCAAGATGGGTAAATTAAGTAAGGAGGGGGAGGTAATTATTAGGAATTCATTTTTTAGAACAAAAAACCTTCTTTAGTAAGGAAATGAGTGGAGTCTTCCAAAAATTGAAAGAATTTTTCTTAAATGCAAAATGGAGTAATCTTTGCCAGTAATCTTAAAAGAAACCAAATGGGAAAGGAAATAATCCAAGTAACAATCAGATGCTCATGTCACGTAAATTATTTTTAAAAGTAAAATTAAAGGTATTTGTTTTAAGGAGTTGTGCTAGTCTGTGTGTGATAAATTAAAAAAATTTAGGACATGTAGAACAGAAGGAATTTTCAGCGAGACAAATCAAAACCATTTTCCCCAGTGGAAAGAAGGACATACTATACTATGTACCGCATTCTTGTTCAACACTTAGCCTAAATTTGAGTAGATTTTTATTAATAAACAAGTGTTCATTATCAATATTATTTAATTTTAAATCTGTGCTGGCTTCAGCCAGGAAAGG
>NW_010267689.1:0-340 GCF_000690775.1 Eurypyga helias
CGATCTCCACTCGGACATTGAGCTGCTGGCCACAACTCTCTGGGTGCGACCTTCCAGCCAGTTCTTTATCCATCGAGCGGTCCATCCGTCAAATCTGTATCTCTCCAATTTCGAGACAAGGATGTCGTGGGGGACGGTGTTGAACACTTTGCACAAGTCCAGGCAGGTGACATCGGTTGCCCGTCCTCTTTCCACCAAGGTCGTGACCCCATTGTAGAAGCCACCATATTCATCAGGCACAATCTGCCCTTGGTGATGCCATGGTGGCTGTCACCAATCACCTCCTCATTCTCCATGTGCCTCAGCATGGTTTCCAGGAGGATTTGCTCCATGACCTTGA
>NW_010267689.1:626-2547 GCF_000690775.1 Eurypyga helias
TGACTTGGGGGGTACGGCTTGTGCCCTTGCCAGTGGAGACTGAGGCAAAAATATCATTTAGTACCTCGGCCTTCTCCATGTCCCAGGAAACCAGCTCTCCTGTTTCCTTCTGCAAAGGCCCCACATTTTTCCTGATCTTCCTTTTATCCCCTGTATACTTATAGAAGCCCGTCCTGTTGGCCTTGATGCCCCTGGTCAGGTGTAATTCCATCAGGACTTTGGCCTTCCTAACCTGATGCCTGGCTTCTCAGACAACTTCCCTGTAATCCTCCCAGGCTCCCTGTCCCTGCTTCCACCCACTGTAGGCCTCCTTTTTCCACCTCAGTTTCTCCAGGAGCTTCTTGTTCATCCATGCAGGCCTCCTGGCGCTTTTCCCCAACTTCCTATTCATTGGGATGCATCACTCCTGAGCTTGGAGATCCTTTAATCCTCGCCAGCTTTCTTGGGCCCCTCTTCCCTCCCCCGGCTTCATCCCATGGAACTCTGCCAATCAGTTCCCTGAAGAGGCCAACATCTGCTCTCCTGCAGCCCAGGGTAGCGAGCTTGCTGTGCAGCCTCCTCACCTCCGTAAGGATCCCAAAATCCACAATTTCATGGTCACTACAGCCAAGGCTGCCCTTAGGCAGCCCTTACCTGTGGTGAAAACTTGATGGTGCAATATCGCACTTTTGTTGCTGTGCAGTGGAAGTGCTTGGGGTTAGTAGCTCTGGAGTGTTTTCTGTGTTTCTCCTGTTGAATTATTTTCCATGTTTCTTCTGTTTTGAAGCAGGGTGGTTTCTCTGATGGCATGCTGTTGGGCAGTGCTCTCTGTGGGTGACACTGGAGTCCTGTTTCAGACAGCCTGCTTCAGGACTTATTCCCATTCACAACAGAGTATTTAGAGATGAGGTAGTATGTTCCTCAGCACCACAGTGGTTGCCTCAGATTTTGATAACCCACTCCTTGATGCTGTCTTTAAGCAGATGCTGAAGGTGTTCTGTACAGCTGTGAAGCACAGAGCATTGTTTTTTCCAGGGAATAGATTATGAACTGGTTTACTGAGGCATGGACATCATCTGCTTGACCTTGTGCGTTACCCTTCCAAGAGCTGGCATGGTTTTACAGGTGGTCCTGGGTTCAGTTACATTGTGTTGTATATGAGCTAATTTCCCTTTCCTAACAGAGAGGAGATTTTGGCTGGGACTCCTGCAGGACTCTGTCATGACAGCTTTGGACTGGTACCTCTGGGTGCTGCTAGCAGTGATATGATCCTGTTGTGTCTCATGAGTGAGTCTGGCAGAACAGGCTGGTGACTTTCTGCAACAGCTGGGTCTCAGGTGCCCTTCTGAAACCCATGTGCTTGGTGGGACTCAGGCTGTGGGCAGCCAGACAGCTCCGGTAGTGTGAGTTGCAATCCTACCAAGGACCATTTTGCTTTTGCCTGGTTAACTCCAGGACTGGAGGACAGGTGCCCAAAAAATGCAACAGCTCTGAGCTGCTCTAGGAGCTTGTGGGTAGCTCAGCCTGTTTCCAAAGTGCCTGGAGGACCATCAGTGGGGAAATTCTGAGATGTGAAGTGGGCCTGAAGGGATGTCTTCAGATTGCCATCTTTAAGGCCCAAACACAGCAAAGGCATCTCAGACAATGGCTTGATACTCAAGGGACAGGAGTTCTGACATCCTCCTGCCCCAGCACCCTCCACCTTCCTCCCTCTCCCTTTCCCACCCTCCATCCCCCCCCCTCCTCCTCCGGCAGTCTGGGCATCTGCATCTCTGGAGGGTTTGGGAAGATCAAGGCATCCTCCGGTGATGCACATTCAGGAGCATTATCCTCCAGTGATGCACATTCTCCTGCCACTCCCCACTCCAGGCTCGGGCAAGCCTGGAGTAGCGTAGCCTTGTCCTGCCGGCATGGCATCCGCTTTCTGCGGCAGGGAGCCCAC
>NW_010267689.1:2589-4587 GCF_000690775.1 Eurypyga helias
CTATCGCAGACGCCCGAATCGGCTGAAAGCCCAGCCTGTGCCGGTGACAGCACCTTCACCCCGGCTTTCTCGCTGCTCTCGATGTAGCTCACGTTACCTCATTGACATGTTCTGCTCACAGCGGCACCTCATTTCGGTTTGAACTCGCTTGGGTGCAGTTTTACTTTCCTTTCTGGCTTGATGCTGAGGCTATACTGGATGTCCCACCCAGTTCATCTACCCGTCAACTGCTCCTCTTTGGCATTCGTCTCCCGCCTCCTTTTTTGCCAACCTTTGCACGGTATTTTATGTTTTGCTCTAAATTACTGTCCTGCGTCACTGATACACCAATGACTTGACATTCTGTTTCTGCGATACAAAGCCATTTCCCTGTTCTTCCTGCGAGTTTTGGCAAAGGACTGTACAGCAGTTACTGCGTGTGACCTCGCTGCGTTTTTTCCAGGGATTCCCAAATCTTTCTTTGCACTTGTGCACCTTCTGACGTGTCATTTCTTTGCATTTGCTCTTGCAAACGCAGTATTTGAGTGTTGCTTTCCTCGGATCCTTGAGAGAAGAGGTCCTAGCTCCTCCTGCTCCACTCGATGTTCCCCCTTTGCTAATGAGCTTGTTCTGCGGCTCCACCCATCTGTGGGTCGTTCTTTGTAGTCTGCAGGGAAATCTGTGTGGGTTTTGTACTGTTACTAGTCTGTCCCAGGCTGGTGCCCCTCTGATTTGATTTGCCTCACGTGCAAAGCATCGGTCTCTTTTCCTCTGTAGGCTGGATTACTTACTGAACGTGCTTCAGACTTTGAAGGTGCTCCTGCAACGCACCTGGGACTTGGTGGAGGTCATGTCATGCGTGGCAGAAGGGGAGTTTAAGGGTGCGTGGGAGGGAGTGTGCCTGTTTTGGAGGAATATAGCTGAAAACGGAGGAATACATCCAGATACTTTGAGTTGGTGCTTAAGTAAAGGGGAGAAGTTGCAGTGCTTGGCATCTGTCTCCTGGCACTTCTGGGCTTTCTTCTCATCAGAAAGGTTTTGAGGCACTTTTCCTAAGCTGCAGAAAAGACTCCTTGGCTAAAATAGCCTTTGGAAAAGGTTTTACCTTCCTGTCCAGATCCGAAGGCTCTGTAAAAAATATATGGCAAAGCCATAGTAAATCAGTTCAAGTACAGGTATGAATGGGTAAAATTAAATAAATGTTCTATTTTATTGCCCACTATGTTGTACCAGTCTTTGATGTTTTCAGTCAAAAAAATATAACGGAAAATGTTTGTCTTAATTCTTTGTACCAAATCTGAGAGCACTATCAGTCCAAGCTAATGAGATAAATACATTTTGAAGTGGACCCTTTGCCCACTGAAGCATAAAAACCCCCTTGACTTAATAGTGTAAAAAAATGGGTTTTGGTGCAAAATGGCCTGAATATTAAAAACCTTTTCTCAAATAAATAAGTAAATGCTCCAAGCAAATGGGATTTCTGCAGGAATAAGTGTTACTGGAAAGAAGGAACTTGCAGGACCAGTCAGTAAATATTTTTTCCCCCATCTCATCATAGTAAAAAAAAAAAACACTGACTGAAATGTATTTATGGTTTAATCATTGTGTTTGGGCTGCAACCTACGTGCTTAGAGGTTTAATTCCCAAAGGCAGGGCTTTGGAAAGTTGTGAAAGTCTGAACATAAACGATAGGAGGGTTTTGGTAATTTTAAGCTTCGAAAGGATGGTTGCACTTACACACTTCAAAACCGAGTTTACCGGTGACTCCCAGCATGACGTTTTCCCCTTGTCACTCGGGTCACCGGGGGGCATGGGGCTCGGTGCGACTCGCGGTGCCCGTGCTGCCCAGCTCCCGCCAGCAGAACGCTGCTCACCGGCTTTCCTCCCCTCCCTACCGGTACCGCTTCTCACGGAGCTTCTCTGCCCAACGCAGGTTGTGAACGACGCCCGGGACGTGGGACGGCACGCGCGGGCGGTGTGTCACGCCAGGATGTGCCCGCGCCCTTGCTGACCGCGGCC
>NW_010267690.1:0-216 GCF_000690775.1 Eurypyga helias
GGAAGGAAGGAAGGAAGCTCGGAAGGATGGATGGAACCTTTGAAAAATGAAGGATGCCGGGAAGGAAGGGAGGAAAGATGGAAGATAGAAAGTGAGGAAAGAAGGAAGGAAAGAAGGAAGGATGCAAGGAAGGAAGAAAGAAAGGAAGGAAGGAAGGAAGGAAAGAAGGAAGGAAGGAAAGAATGAAGGAAGGTAGGAAAGAAGGAAGGAAGGAAG
>NW_010267691.1:0-432 GCF_000690775.1 Eurypyga helias
ATTAAACCAGTAACAACATCTCAATCTGCTGAGGATTTTCCATCAGAAAGTGGCCAAGAGAAAGAGTATCTTACAAGAAACCCACCCAACTCCAAAAGCACAATGCAAACAAATCCAAACCCTGCAATTCACCAAGGAGAAGGTGGGCTCTTAACAAAAAAAACCCCCTTGTTTATTATACACAGCATCAAAGAACTGAATCCTGACACCTGATCAGGAAACTGTCAGCAGCACACAGCAGGTACCACAAAAGGAATGGAGAGAGCTCACAGTGGGTGACTATGCTGAGGGGCACTGGGGTGCCTGTCTGCTGACCAGCCAGGGACTCATGGGTCACGTGCCCCACGATGCCACCTCTGCAGGCCCAGCCATGGCAGAGGGCACAGCCAGGCTGAAGGTGTCTTCTAACCCAAAGCAGCAGCTCCCATGCCA
>NW_010267692.1:0-514 GCF_000690775.1 Eurypyga helias
CACACCGGGTCTGGGCACCCACACCGGGGACACACTGCGGCCAGACACCCACACTGGGGACACACACCTGTGTCCTGCATTTGGGACCCACACCGGGGCAGGGCACCCACACCCACACAGCCACACACCCCCACACCAGGCACAAGGCCAGGACCCGTACTGGGGACCCCCACCCAGCACCCAGCGCCCGCACCAGGAACCCGCCCCCCACGCAGGACGGGGCAGTGTCACCCGCAGGTGGCCCAGCCCCGGAGCACAGGCACGCAGGCGTGTCAAAGGGGTGAGCAGGCGTGTGCTCACACGTGGGGTGGGGTGTCCACACGGGGGGCTGCCCCCCAGGTTGACCAGCCTGGCTGGGGGGGGCCTTGTTCCCCCTTAAGGCATGTGGATCCCACAGCTCCGTGAGGAAACTGAGGCACAGGAGGTGGCAGGACACCCTGAGCTTTGGGGACACCCCAGGGTCTGTCCATTCGCCCCCATCACCACCCCATCAGCCTGGGGCTGTCTGTCGCAG
>NW_010267692.1:755-1098 GCF_000690775.1 Eurypyga helias
GACACCCTGAGCGTTGGGGACACCCCAGGGTCTGTCCACTCGCCCCCATCACCACCCCATCAGCCTGGGGCTCTGTCTGCCAAGGGACAGATTTGGGGACAGATCTGGGGACAGAGGTGGTGTCATGACACAAGGCTGTGCCCATGATTTGGGGACAGATTTGGGGTAGAGTGTTTTTCACTCTGGCCGTACCCATGGAGACGGCAGATTCGGGGACAGAGGGGCTGACACTGTGGCCATGGCCGTGGAGGGACAGACGGGGGACAGATGTGGGGACAGAGGGGCTGTTCCTCCGGCCGTGGGGCTGGCCGGGTGGGTGGGCTGGCCGGGGTCTAGGGGTGAC
>NW_010267693.1:0-7240 GCF_000690775.1 Eurypyga helias
TCTGTGAATCTGTGAATCTGTAAATGGCTGAGTATGTATATTATTGTTGAGAAGAGAGCGCTGTGAATTAACAAGTTCTTGAAAATGTCAGCTGGTAGAATATTTTTCATCGTATTGGGTTTTTTTTTGTTTTGTTTTGTTTTGTTTTTTTTTCCAAACTAGTTTTGTGAATGCAGTATTTTTAACTTTCTTTATATTAAAAAAACAATGTTCAAGAATTGAAACAAGGCAGCTTTTCTGCTAGTTGTGCAATGTTTTCAATTTAATGTTTCATTGCACTTTGTAGCTCTCCTCTACATTTCTCCCATATTATTGCAGAGAAAATGGAGGGGTGGGATGAAGCCAGAATTAGGGGGGGAAAAACAAATTAGAAGAAAAGCATTTTAAAATATCACTTTTATTTTCAATTTTGTGCTAGAAATAATGGCAACAAACAATTGCAAACAACATAAAAACACTGTTTCTCTTCAGTTTTTTGAAAATACCTGAAATCTATTTTTAACCAGGCAGCACTGCAGGGTGAAGATGTAGAAGGATTTCAGTTAGTGCAGAATTAAGCTGATGCTTATATTTTGGTGTCCTGTATTTCTAGGAAGGAAAAAACTTCCACCTTTGTTTACACCATCATATATCCTTCTGCTCAGCCAAGCCGGAGTGCAAGGATTTTTTTGTGCTAAATGTTTGGCTAGTCCTCATGTTTTTTCTGAGCAGAAATGACAGTTTTATCAAAAGCACCTGCTGACTCAGCCCTGAAAACAGTGGACATTTGCTTCTGATTTAGTCCTGACTGTTTTGCTGTAAGAGTACAAATGATTGTTTTAAGAACTTATCTCTGACTTTTATTTTGTGGTTTATCCAGACATTTCAGGGAGAGAGGCCTGGAATTCTCCTGCTGGACCTCTGTGCCCATGAGCACAGAGGGGAGGAGGGATAAGCCTCCAGCTCTTCCACGTGCAGATGTCTCCCACAGGCTGAGATCAGACCAGGGTTCCTGCTTCTTAGCTCTTCTAGGTCTAGGCTAGGCATTGGCTGCAGTGAGCCAAGGGTTTGCTCTCATTTTTGGGCATTTAGTCTGGTCAGCACAGGGGTGATGCCAGGTCACAATGTTCTTCCCTTCTCCTGTGTGCACTGAAAGATATTAGTATATCAACTGGTAGGCACACTGTACCAAAAAACCTTTGTAATACAGGTAGTATCCACCCGAGCAGGGTAGTGGTGGTGCCAGTGTGTGTCCCTTCACCAGGCTATAATCATCTTCAGAACACAGCCAGGGCCAAACCTTCTGGAGATTAAATAGGGTTCCTTGCCCCATTTAGTGAGTGACCTTTGGGTTTTGCACAGCTAAACCCTATGAGCTTTTCCCAGTTTGTGAGCAGTGCTTCTTGTCACACTCAGTTCCAGTGGGTCCAGTTCAGAAAGAATAAATAGAAGGGTTTGGTAAGTAAAGTGACAGTCTGGAGTTAAAGGTTGAATGAAGGAGTCAGAAAGGAGCATGCAAGACATTCTACCTTGGATAGACCCTGAAATTAGTGGAGATCAGGCTGTTGTGCTCCTGGAGACAAGTGACAAGGCCCCTTGATTTCCTTTGTAACTAAGTTCTGCTGGAGCTGGCTCTTGTTTCAATGGCTGTTTTGCAGAAATTTGTTTTCCCCCACTGACTCAATAGTTGGTTCAGTGCCATGAAGAAGTAATGGGAGATGGCCAGTCTGCTGCTGGAAGAGAAATCTCACTTGCATATAAATGCCCAGCCCACTCCCAACTAACTGTTTTGTAAAAGATCTTGTGACTCTTTTTTTTTTTGCAAAAGAGAAATTATATCCTCAGTCCAGCTGTCTCCTGCGTTATCTGTGGAGTTATGGTACATCATTTAATGAGCAAACCTCTTTCCTGACAGAATTATTGACTTCTTATTTCTACCTAAAGTATTTGTTTCTCTGCAGCATGAGAACTGATAATATTACCTCATTGTTTTTTGTGCCTTTTTTTTTTTTTTTTTTAGTACTCAGAAAATTTGAGAGGGTTCCTTCCTCCAAACTGATTTATGGGTCAGAAGAAGCTCAAATTCTCCAGTCTCAGTCATCTGGGGGACACCTGCAAAGTCCAACTTTTCAGTGCATTTCAGGTGAGGAAAATTCTCAGAAAATCTGTAGAGACAACACTAACCATCATGGAAAATAATGTTTTTATATGATGAGCTTATAGTTAAGCTCCTAGAGGAACAATGTTTTGCAGTTGAGCACCAAATCACTGCAAGATATTTACAACTTTTGGTGACCTGTGCTCATGGAAGAGATTGGTCTTTCTTTCAGAAAGAATTCTTCTGACTTTACATACCGCTTTAGACAAGTCATGTTATTTTAAGGCTGTTGGTATAGTTTACAATATGGATGAGAGCTGAGATTCAGACCAGGAAGCATTCATGAGACTGCAGATGTTCAGAGAAAAGAAGGATTAGGTGTTCAGGACATGTGAAAACTAAGCTTTTACCTCTTCCCAAATTACCTGATTGGCATATAAAAGAGTAATAGTCATCCTTGCTTATGTCAGAAGGATATTGTGAGTTCAGAGATATTCCTCTGCTGAGCCTTATTACAGTGTATATAGTATATCACAGCTGGATGCATCATCTTTGCTGGCTTATATTGATTCAAAGTGATCTAAACCCGAAGAGAACCTCTGGACTGCTTTCACAATGTTTTGAATCAATGCCTTGCCTTGTATCTTCTAATGCTCAGACTTCTGAAGAGAGCCAGAGGAGTTACATCCAAAATAAAAACACTCTGGCAACAATAACACATGTGGCTTCTTTGTAGGGCAGACATCACTGAAGTCTGACAGAGTCAGTGGCTTTGCGTCACCTAAGGTTTCTCTGCTGTTTTTCAGACTGTGAGAGGGAAGATGCATGTGGTTTTGCCACTGTAACTCCTGTTGGTGCCGAAGTTCTGTGTGAGTTATACAGTGCTGCTGAAGTCAACTTCAACTGCACCACCTCTGGATTGGTAAAAATGACACTGTTTAAAAATGTGTTTGTCATAATACTGTAGGTTGAATACAAGTAGAAGGTATTCGCAGAAGAAAGGCAGTCTGTTACCTGACCCCTTGGACATTGCTCTTTGCTAAGGCAGTAATAAATTCCTGCATTTGGTAAAGAAACTACACCCAAATGTTCCCCAAATGACATATGAATGCCTCACTGATTCACAAATCACTTTCATTCTTAAAAAATGCTGAGCTGCTGCAGTCCAGAAATCAGGTTAAATTAAAAGGGTGTGTGTGTGTGTGTGTGTGTGTTCATCAGGATAATCCAAATGAGAAGTATGCAGGTCAGTCATCAGGTTGCCTGAAACAGTCTTCGTTTCTCAGCCAGCTCCTCTGGTCCAGGGTTTGCATCGTGCTCTTGAGCGCTGTAGCGTCTTCCTATGCACCACTTTGGAACACAGCGATGTGGCATTGAAGGGTTGAGGTCTCAGTTTGATAGAACAGAAAGTGTCCACAGTGGGCCACAGAGAGCTGTGGGGGTTATAAACCGTGTGCGCTCATTCCTCCCCCGGCGTTTCTGGGTAAGGAAAATGTATTTTAGGAGAGGAAATCAATGAGGTTGTACTTACTGCTCATGCCTGTTTTCTGTCTCAGGAGCAAGGTGCTTTGGGGAACCCTGCTGCCACTGGGGTTGGTCATCTCAGCTGCCTCCTTCACGTCAGGCATCCAGAGGGAGATGCAGTGATGGTCTATCTGAAGAGAGGTACCGGATGCAGATCTCTCGTGTAATGTTAGACTGCTGTGCCCAAACTTGTAGTTATTCCTATATAGGACCATGACTAAATATGAAGAGCATGTTTGTGTAAGAAGACACAATACTTGCCTGAGCTTACCATTTAGTGATAGTCCAGAAACCTCAGCAAATCTTCCCTTCATGTCATGTTTCTTAGAAATTAGGAATACAGCTTTTGTAAACCATGCTGATGGCTGTCTCCAGCAGACGGTCCCACAGCAATTCTGTCCAATGTATTATTCTATTCTGTTCTGTTTTACTGTGATTTCTCTTTGTTTAATAGCTTATTGGAATATATAAGGCATTATTAATGGCCAGCTTGTACATAATTTAACAATTAACATTAATTTTGATTGTGAATTGTCCTGCTAATATATTAGCCAAGAAATAACCTGCTCTCCAGTGAGTCCCAAAGTGATTCAACTGAACTAATGAATTTTTTTTTTTTTTTTGCCTAAGTGTGATTGATATCACTGCATGTTTCATCCAATGTGTGTCCAACTTTAAACTTCATGCCAAATTGGAAAAAGACAACCAAATGCAGAATGCTGTAGGGTTTGAGTCAAAACTCTCTGCTGTCACTGTTTTTATTACTATCCAAACCTCTAAGACACCATTTATTAATAATAATAAATGCAAAGAGCTAAGGTTCACCTGGAGAAAGACAAGCCCCCTGAGCTTGTTGCAATCAACTTAATCTTGTTGATACCAGATCTACTCTAGATTTCTGTTGATATTGCTAATTAGATCCACAGTTATATGAATCATGGCCTCTTACATATGTATCTAGTCAGCACAAGCCTAATTGCAGATACAGTTATGCTGGCCAAATTACACATTTCACTTTTTTAAGGAGTTGTCTGTTACATTTATACCTAGGAGTTATTAATGTAGTGCTTGAAAGTGGAATATTACCAACCTCAGTGCATACATCGATTTAAGACCCCTTTGCTGGTAGTGGAGTGTTTTTCCTACCTTGGCAGTACACTCTGAACAACTACCCAGATATAATTGCACTAAACTGTTTGATGTTCTCATCTTGCATCTGAAACTCAAAGTACCAAAGTGAACTTTTAAGGTTGAGTTTTTGTAATTTCATTTTCAACCAGCTCCATTCTGCAAGCAATTTGAAAGCATCCCATCTCCTCCTGAGCTCCTCTGAACATTTCTTTCCTTTTCTGTCTACCCAGGACAAGAATTTAACTCCTCTGGACTCAAGACCTTTGAAAAGACCACTTTTCAGAATGTGCTTTCTGGGGTGTATCGCTCCATGGTACTCTCAGCAGCTAGCGCATCTCTGACCGACGTTCAGCTCTTCTGTCGGCAGACGTGCAGCAGGGATGCTTGCTGTGATGGCTTCGTCTTGAGTCAGATTGCGCTTGATGGAGGTATCGTCTACCTGCAAGCTAGAAACTTCTGCATTAGAAAAGTGCTGAATGTGTATTACTCATTTTTGGACACAGTACACCTGCTTCTGTATCATAGCAGAGAGTCAGCAGCCTGCCTCTATCGACATCACTGACATTTTTCTGTGTTGGCAGAATTTGAGTAATGCCCAAGAGCAAGAGTTGGCCTGAAGCAGTAGAGATAAAGACCTGAAGTGGCAACTTGAGATGAATGGATATTTTGAAAGGTTATTTCTGTTGACAAGCTTTAGAAATCTGCATCTGATGTGATAAATCATTCAGAAAAAAGCCTCTCTCCTTACGTAACGCATTGATTGCCAGAAGTTGGTGCCTTTCAGCAGATGAGGGAGTTACGATCTCTAGAGTACTTGTGGAAATGTAAATCAACTCCATTTTTGGAGCCGGAAAATAAGATGTTAACCAGGGCATTACATTATCTTATTACATGCAGGAAAAAATCTAGGTATCTAGCTAGGAGACCAAGTCGGAATGGGATAGACAGAGTCTGGCAAAGGTGGAACTTAAGGAAAGCCCAGATTTCTGACACCACATTTAAGCACTTAAACTACAAAACCAAGCACTGACATTCTTTCCAAGCTCACATGGGATCAACTTCCCTGTTGGAGGTGCATTTCCTAAAGGAAATGTGAAGTTCTAATTGAAGTATTTAAAGATGGGCTCTTACAAATCTAGGCATGTGCTATTGGGTTCTACATGGCAAGTACTTCTCCAATTTTGATTTGAAACTGATCCTGGATTTCAAAAAACTTTCTCTGTAGAAGTTGTCAAGCACATGTTTCCAGGAAATATTTTTTGGTTTGGCATTTTATATTTTTTTGCATCAAAATACTCCAGGTGATCTTGTAAACTCCATTTCCTTCTATATTTACCATCAAATTTTTGGGTTCCCCATACTTGGGAGCATAGAAGGAGGTGTGAAGAAGGTTAATGTTGTAGAGCTCTCTATTTACTTGGAGTTACCTATTTGGATCAATAGTACAGATAAATGCATTACTTGGACTAGTATTTTGTTAAGAAAAAGAAAAAAAATATCAGCACATTCAATATCTGTATTATATCTAGTCCAAAAAACACCCCCAAGCCATTCAGAGAGGGCATTATAAGACCATAGAAACGCCTGAGCTGTGACAGCAAGTACAAAGCAAGAGCCAAGTATTGTCTGGACGTTATGGTAGCAGACTGATGCCAGAACACCTGGCTTTAAGCGTGCTGGTCCCCCCGACTCACACCAGGATGCTAAGGGAGACTCGGGCCTGGGCTGACTGATATCAGGCACCAGTCCAGGAAACCATCCCAGTAAATATATAAGTGCTTTCTTGGTTCAGAGCCTGAGGTTGTAAGACCGCTGAAGGATGGAGGATGTCTCCGTGGTACTATAAAGTGCTGAGAACACTGCTGGGTATTATCAGATAATAGTAATATTTTATTAGGTGGTAAGAGTATGTGCTTGAAATCTGTGAAAAGCAGGCTGCAAATCTGTGGTTTAGGTATGAATAGCTAACCTTAGTACTCCATTTGGCTCTGATTTTAGGTTTTTTAAGTGGCGATAGTTAAGGGTATCTACGTCAGTGTCACAGGTTCAGTTGGCATTTAGAGAAAGTATGGGGATGCTTGTATGAAAAGCTCTGTGTAGGTGCAAAGCACATTACTGGAGTGATGTAACTCTCTCTTTGCTTAAACCTAGGTGCCATTTTGTGTAGTTTATTGAGCAACCCAGATGTGCTGATCTGCAATGCAAACGGCTGGAGTCCGAGACCAATTTCTGTCATAGATGGGATATGTAAAGGTGTGAGCTATGACGAAAAAGCGAAGATGTTTTCCTTCACCTTGGGAGGTCAAGTGTTCAGTGGAAGTATGTCAATGAATTATCTCAATTTAAATTCCTTTAATTATTCTATAGACTCCACCTTTTTCACCAGCATCCTGGTACTTCAGTGCTTTTGTTATCAAGTAAATCCTTATCTGTACAATCACAAGAGAGTAAGAACTCTAATTGGAGTTCTCAGAACTCCTCAGGGGGCGTTCCTCAGGGGTCAGTGTT
>NW_010267694.1:0-6241 GCF_000690775.1 Eurypyga helias
CCCCTTCACCAAACAGCTTAGGGGCTGTGGCGAGGACCCGCGTCCAGAGCGCTTCTCAGCCGCCGGGACTCTAAGCAAGAGCATCTCTTTCTGAAGGATCATTTCGTTGCGTCTTGCCAACCTCTCGGAAGCGACCGGGGCTGCCGACAGCAGAGCGGCAGCGACCCGAACAAAGAAGTGCTGGCCTTAAAACCAGACCAGAAATCACTTCAGATCCACAGGTCTCGTTATCTGTTCAAATGGAGAATTTTCCGCTTTGCCTGTTCCCTGTGGTCTGCACATGTGATTTACATTTCTAAAATAAACGCTACCGCGCGCCTACATTTTAAAAATAATATTTCCTTTCCAAAAGTAAATGATTGTGGGATTAGAAGGTCCCAGTGAATCGAAGCAGAATGTAATGTATCTCCTTCTCTCTGTTAATTTCTGCTAAACAGAGTCTTCAGTCCTTGTATTTAGATCTTGTATTTTTCACGTTCAGTGAAAGTGGAAAGTCAGTGGAAGTGGAAAGTTCTGTCAGGTGAAAGGGTTTGCTGTCTGCTAAAGCAGTACCGGTAAAATTACACCTCTTAAGGAAAGCTCCAAGAGAGTGGCATTTTGAACTGCTATCTCAAACATTTTCCTTTTCATAAACTGTCAATTTTAACTGTAAGAGCTAAAGATGTGTTACATTTATGAGCCTGAAAATTACTCCGGAGGTATATTTGCTAAGGTGATTGGGCATAATTACTCCTAAGTAGGATGATATATATGATTTTATATGCTGTATTATGAAAACAAGCAATTTACCTGCTACAGACTTAACAGTTTAACTTTTAAATTAATGTTTTGGTGATTACTTATAGATGAAAAACCAGTAGCTGGGGCAAATACTTTCAAAACTTGTCTAATCACCTAGACCAATTCAATTTTACAATCTACTGGTAATTATTCTGAAAAAAAACCTGGTGAATATTCTCATGTTTAATTTTTAGCTGACATGGTTTTAAAAGAAAAAAAATCTTAATCTTTTTTCATATACTGTTTAACACAGAACATAAAAAAAGATTAGCTGAAACTAATAGCTTTACTATGTAAAACAGTTTGCATAATCTACAATTTGTAATTTGATATGATACTTAAACCAGAATTTTAAATATTAAGAATAATTATTAAAAATTACTCAAAATGTACCTGAAATAAGACAACTGAAATTCCCTCAGCTGTTTAACTCTAAAGCCAAGTGTATCTGACACCGCCTTGCATTTAAAATGACTACAAATCCTTATACTTGTAACAATTTATATGTAACGTACACTCATGCACACAAAAACTTCAGTTGTGTAATATAAATCATGCAGCATACAAGCAGAAAAAAGTATAGGCACCAGAAGCCCCTGGGAAAAGCTCTGTAGTCAGAAAAATATTTCAGCCAATTAACATCATTAATCTAATACATGCACTGCCATGTAAACTGCAAGTAAACAACGTAAGATTCCTAAAAAACAATTCACAGAATTTAGTCTATTTTTGTTCTTATTGTCGTTATAAATGTGATCCAAACTACCTTTAAAAAGGCTTCTGCAGTAAATATATTGAACTTACATGAGGATGGTTGCCCCCAATTTGTTCTCCACTATAGCAGATACAGGGAGTAACTCCTTCACTCAAGCCAAGGCTTTTATAAGAAAGTATATATACAGCTCCCTTTACGTATCACTTTCAACAGTTTCAATAAAGAGAATAATTTGCACAATATTTTGATTGCAAAACCCAGAATCTAAGCCTAAACATGACTATATTCTTGTTTTCCTTCTCCCCCACAGAATAACCACTCCAATTCCTTTCCCCTGTTTTCAGAGATATCCAAACTTACTTTGTTGGCTTTTTACTCTTAACAATCATATGTTTCATATTGGGAGGGAGGGATTGATTTTTATTGTTTGTTTAAATGTCATTGCCTGTGTGGATAGGCCCCGATATCCAAAATTTTCCCCACTTTCTCCCCTTTCCTCCATAAAGCATGTAACACCGCTATTAACATCAAAGATCAACTTCAACTGTCTTTTTCAACAACAGTAACTAAACAATCACAGCAACTCAGTTCTCTTAAGTGGTGCCATAGCAGCAAACAAATGTGTTTGATTACAAAGTAAATGTAAATAAAAATAATCTTACGTATTACAACTGTGAATAAATGCTAAGAAATAAATACATATTTTTGATGAGATTGTGAAAATAGTTAAAGTGTTGCTTAAGGAAAAAAAAGTAATCTTCTCTCAACCACATACATACTTTCCATACACTTGAATTAAGTGACATATGCACCTCCACAGGTAAATTATTATTGGAATCCCATACCTTCTGGTCACCTTGAAAGAAAAATATAAAATAATACTTCTTACCAAGAGAAACCCTATTTTGCAATACCCCTAGTATCTCTTTATATTGTTCAAAGTGTGATAGCAAGCAAACCACTTAATATAATGGTTCCAGAAAATGCAGAGACAAGCTCAATACCATACCATAGGCAATCTTATCAGTTATCTTCTCACCATGGAACAATCAGCTGTGTCTAACAGCCTAAAACAACTCAGAAAAAGAACTTGTGCCCCTTGTTGCAGGTAAAGTCCGATTTGCTCTGTGGCATAACATAAGAACCTCTGAACTGCGCTCAAGTTCTGAGTGGCTAACGTGAGTTTGGTATTGTTCCAGGATGTGTTTGAGCACCAACCTGCCAGATGATCAGGTATTAATAATAATCAAGACTCCCCTTTAATGATTTGCAGCTGTCCAGAAACTTAAATGTTTGGGATAGGGACCTCACTACTGCAACGCATACATTTGCCACTTCAAAATCAGATTCATACAGTGTGCTCTGCCTGAAGCTATACCTTGGAAGGATTGAGTAATTTAAGCTGGTTTAGAAACTAAGAAGTTGATTGTTAAGCACTGCATCCAGATGTGAGTATACTTCACTAATGCACTATGACCTGCAGCAGCTTCCTCCTCATTTTCAGGTAAAATTTAAGGTACTTCTTTTCAACTTAGAAAACCTTAAGTGATGCTGAACATGCCCACGTAAGTGACAGTTTTTCTCTCTGAGGGGGTCACTGTAGCTGTCTATTTAATAAAAAAGTAATGGAAGAAAACACACCATAGAAAAGCATATTTTATGTTGCAAGAAGAAAGGAGAAAGCAGAGATAACATCCTGCTATAGCCATATACCACTGAAAGAGGAGCTCCTTGTAATGAGTCAGGAACACGAGGGATCAAATCCCTGTTGCAAGTCTGAGTGAACCAGACTTGACAGGTATCTTACACAGTCCAGCTTGTGTATCTTGTCATGCCAGTAGAGCTCAATTGATTAGAAATGAAATGAAAGATGTGAGCCCTCAGCTCCTATACATGTGTGGGAAGAAAGAAAGAAGTTGTTGAATCAGCATGTTACTTGGTAAGTATATTTGGAATAATCATCTAAGATTCAATAGTTGTAACTTCCAAATTTTCTGAAAATACGAGTATCTCTAAACAACACCAGAATGAACAAAGAATGTTTTCGGGTTAACTGTGTCTACTGGTTGACTGCATGTTTTGCTTTCCCACTGTCAGGCAACTTCTGAAGACTCTCCCACAAAGATTCTCTGGTACTTAATATAAGGAGAACTGATGCAGCAGGCTCTGTCATGTAGGCTTTCTTCCTTAACAACCTCATATCACTGCAGGAATTTTATTGCTTATGAAATCCTTACTCTTGTGTTACACTTTGTTCAAAATGGCTTCCAGGTTCAGAAGTGTGTGGGTTTGGGCTAGGATAGAGTTAATTTTCTTCATAATAGCTACTATGGGGCTATGTTTTGGATTTGTGCTGGAAACAGTGGTAACACAGGGATGTTTTAGAAATTGCTGAGCAGTGCTTACACAGAGTCAAGGCCTTTTCTGCATCTCACACCACCCCACCAGCAAGTGGACTGGGGGTGCACAAGAAATTGGGAAGGGACACAGCTGGGACATCTGACCCCACCTGACCAAAGGGATATTCCATACCATATGGCGTCATGATCAGCATATAAAGCTGGGGGAAGAAGAAAGAAGGAGAGGACAGAGTGATGGCGTTTGTCTTCCCAAGTCACCGTTATGCATGATGGAGCCCTGCTTTCCTGGGGATGGCTGAACACCTGCCTGCCCATGGGAAGTGGTGAATTAATTCCTTGTTCTGCTTGTGTGTGTGGCTTTTGCTTTACATATTAAACTGTCTTTATCTCAATCCATGAGTTTTCTCACTTTTACCCTTCTGATTCTCACCCCATCCCACCGGTGAGGCAGTGATCCAGCAGCTGTGTGGTGCTTAGTTGCCAGCTGGTGTTAAACCATGACAAGAAGTTACAAAGGCAGAGGCTGACAGACAATGCTTACATAAACCTCGCTTCTTTAGAAAGCCAAGCTAAAAGTACTCATGTAGCAAGCTACCAGTGAGGACCATGCAAATACAGTGGATGAGGCTGCCTCTCATACAATTTCTGGCCAATGAAACCAAGACTAACCAAATTGTTTCTTGACTGACTTATTACCTTGCTTCTATAACACAAATGCCAAAACAAAAACAACAAAAAAATTCCATCCATAGGGTAGTGAAAGTTTTTGATACACTCCTGACACTAATCTATATAGGTCTGTCCCTATAGGGTCTTATGGTAATTTATCAGCTTGACCTTTGGTCAGCTAACAAGTTCCATCCAGGTTGTGGTACTTCAGGGCAAGGGAGAAGCTACAGACATATGCACTAGGCAAGAGTGCACTTGTAGGCTCCATTGTAGGTTAATTCTGCAGCCTTAGAACTTTCAAATAAAAAGAGTTTTGAAAGTTATGGGGGAAAAAAGGGAATTTGACTGCTATAGAGTGGACAATAAAAACACATGAAGCACTCTCAGAGTCTTCGATAAATACAAAATAACAAAGTTTGAATAGATTTAAGTTTAAAGCTTGGAAAGCAGGGAACGGCTGCCATTTTAGAAGTCAAAGATGCTCAGGCTTAGAATGGGGTGTAATAAAGTACAAAGAGAAGAGCTGTTCAAAGCTGTGCTTAGGAGCACGATCATGTGACTGACAAACACCTTATAAAATATTAAGCTATTTTGGATAGCAATGTGGAAAAAAATTATTAGAATAAACATTGAGATGTCTAAAAATAGTATGTTATAGAAACCGTGGGGCTTTTTTTTTGTTTTCAATGTGAAAGCCAACTACATATCAAAAGTATAACTGTTTTCAGTTTATGCCTGAATCTATACTCTAAATGAAACCCGTACAAATATGTTTTTCTATTTTATACTTAGACTTGAGGATCAAAATCTGAATATATAATAAGCAGAAACTATGGAAATCTGACTGAATTATATTTCCATGTTTGGAAGCATCAGGCTTGTGTGATTATGTTTCTACCATAAAAAGGGAAAAAGAATCATACTTCTTCCACATTCCTGTCCCTTCCTCAAATAAGCAAGCCCCCCCCCCCCAGTGAAATTCCTGTCTTGAACACTAATTTGCAAGTAAAATGGAGTTTGAGGAGGGAAAACTACTCAGGAGTGTATGCTGAATTCAGTGAGTAGTTTACATTGAGAAGCTTGAAAAACTAGAAGAAACAGCAACACTTATTTTGATGTTTTCTAATGAGACTTTGACATTTTGTTATTTATCTGCTGTATTTGTGTGTGCATGCTTACTGTCTTGAAGAAAAAAATCATAAATATAAGCTTAAAGTACAGCTAGCTCCAGATAGAGAAAACAAGAGTGAAAGAGAATGCGAGAGAGAGGCAAGAGAAAGAAAATGGGAAAAAAGAGGAAGACAGTAACTACCTCTGACTCTGGAAGCCCTAGAGGTGCAAGCGGTTGGATACTGAGAGACAATTATTAGGAAGCATCACTGCATGTTTGTTACAGCCCATTCTGGGCTTCCCCCATGGTTGCTGCTTTCTGCCCCCATGGGACCTCCCTAGACCACCAGTGCCATTCAGAGCCACTGGCATATGGTTGGCGACTGCCTTAGTGGAAGGACAGTGTGTGATGGGTGGCAGGGCTCTCAGCCTCTCAGGAGAGGACACACCAGGGAGAGAGGAGAACAGTTGGAGAGAGAAGACTAAATCTGCTTTGCTCTCCAGGAGTTGAGATGGATGCTGATTCCCCTCTCCCCTCCTCTCCCCTTCTCCTCCTCTCCCCTTCTCTTCCTCTCCCCTTCTCCTCTCCTCTCCTCTCCTCTCCTCT
>NW_010267694.1:6279-12647 GCF_000690775.1 Eurypyga helias
CCCCTTCCCCTCCCCTCCCCCTCTCCTCTCCTCTCCTCTCCTCTCCTCTCCTCTCCTCTCCTCTCCTCTTTAATTAAGAAAAGCTTGTCTAACTCCATTAACTAAAGCAAGGGAAATGATCCTATATACCTTAAATAATTTTGTGATGGCAACAGGAAAAAAAAAGTGCCCCTCAATTACTCCTTGAAAATAGGTAAGAAAAAGTTTCAAACAGCTTTGCTTACCAGAGATTGTTCAACTCTTGCAAAGAAAATTCAGTTTCAGATATAGGCCATAGGAAATGTTACTGTAACTACATATATATATGTATAAATATTAAATGCATATAATATATATAAGGACGAGTCAATTATATGAAGTTTTCCATCCCATATACTTATTTTGTGTGAGCTTTGGTGGCTTTAGATGCAGTTCCTTGGTGTGTGTTTTTATTACTGCATCTGGCCCTATGCAAGGCTTCAAAATAATTTCAGAAATGTAAACGATTCCTTTGTTAGAACCTGGAATAAGCAGTTTCCTTACAGGCTTATTTATCTATCTATTTATTTATTTATATACTGTTATACTATTTTAAATGTAACTTCTGGCATTACTTCAATCTCCTCTAACAACAGCATCAAATATTTTTTCAACTGGAAATTGCTCATGATCATGATGGTTTCTGTTAGTTTGTCTGAAATGAGACAAAAGGCTTATTTTGCATAGGGCACAAACCAGATGTTGATAATGTTAGGTTACCACCATTCTTGTCTGGACTTCAAACAGGTGACCTGGAAGTGAAAGGTCTTACATCTCATTAATAATAATACAAGCTGTCAAATCCTCATGACCCGATGTGTTCCTTAGCACAGGGCAGTAAATCAATACACTCAGCACACTACCAAGAAGTCTGGATAGAGGGCTTATCACGTTCAGTCCTCAAGCCAATATGGACTAGCTACCCATGCTGGCTTGGATGGAAGATCATCTCTTGTTTATCAGTAGTAATCCTGCTTTCTAGAAATATTTCTACACTGAAGTTCAGGGTTGCTAAAAGTTAGGGCAGTACTGGGTTGCCGTGTCTGACTCAAACCTTCCTGGCACATTTGCATTGTGGGGGGTTTCCTTCCACCAAGAGACAGTTGTCCAAGAAGAAGGGGAGATTCTGCAGTGAAGGTTAAGATACGTTAAGACTAAGATACATTAAAGGCAGTTAATGGCTTTCCTTGGGTTTATGTGGATGAGTTGCTCAATCTCCTCATATAATGGATCAAATGATATATATTTATTCTTGCAAGACTGTTGTGAGGCTGTAATTCACCATTACTTATGAGGAAGTCAGATTCTGAGTTGATTGAGCCCATGCAAGGAACCAGACAGATGCCTGCCAAAGCCTTCTGTCTTCCCAAAATAACCCAAAACCTCATATCCTCCTACCTTTATTTCATTTTTCTTTCTAAAAACTACTCTTCAGAGAGTACCAAAGACTTTATCAGGGCTGGGGTCTATTTGCTGTTGCCACCAGTTGTAGGACAATAGATGAAATGTGCTCCAGTTACATGTACCTTTCAAAAATGTCATTAAAACTAAATTCTGCTCTCGGATGCACACAAACAATTCTCAGCAAGTCAACTGCAACTTCACAACAAAGAGAAGGGAACATGTTTCTGAAATGTAAAATTCATAAAACCGGAGTGGTTCAACATTTTTTTTTTTTTAATGACCTATTTTACTGCAAGATCAGTGCTTAAAAAAAAGGGAAAGAATATTAATTATCTAGTAAAACAACTTTCCCTTTGAGAATGCCAGCTTATGATATTAGAGTATTTCCACATATTTTTCATTTTGAACAAAATCACCTACTAAGCAGAAGACAAACTGTTAGCAAATTTGCATTCTCTGGCTCTTAAGAGAAAAGGTAAGTATTTAAGAGCTCACCACAGCATTAGAAAATCAAAAAGGAAAAGAAAAGAAGAATTAGTAATATCAGCTCACTACAGTGGATTTGATTGTATCACCCACAGATTCACAATATATTAGAAAACTGTTAGAATTGACTGGGCTATCTCAGTTATTAGTTCTAACAGAGATGTGACTTGCCTCTTGAAGTGAACAGTCTGGGAAGAAAAGGAGCTAAAACTGAAACAGAAAAATGTAAAATATTTTAATATGTAAATGCTAAACCAGTAACATAATCTTTTGATAAGTCATACTGTAAGACAGTTAAAATACTGCTTTAGCTAAAAATCTTGATGCAAACTTAGAATCCATAATTCTAAGATCACAATAACATGGAATCTGATTTTTATATTTTATTAAAATGCTACTTAATATAATGAACTCCGAACAACTGCCATTGCAACATATGGAATACAAAGATTATATAATAAAAATATTCAGACTGTCATTATTTAAAATTCTCTATTCCATATGTAATTTATCAAAGTGAACTTTACATTAATTTGTGCCACATGGTTGATGAAAAACTATAAAGAGTCTGTGGAACAAAAGGTATGCACAGATAACCTTGTACGAATCTGTTTCAAACTTTTCCTTTCTTTAGTTGTAACTTCACAAATCAAAATATTGTAATATTTATATTCTCTTACTTAAAAGTTTTCTAAAACTTAAGGTCCTGTCTTCTTAAAAGCTGCCTTAGTTTCATGGAGTAAACAGTGTTAAGTTGTTTTGGTTAAATGTGGACAATCTTAAATCAATTTAAACCTGGTTTATAATGATTTTGTTTAATTCCTGTCCCTTACTGAGGCAATCTAAATCGTTGTAAACCAGGTTTGAATTGATTTAAGTTTTAAAGTTAAACTGGAGGCATATCTGACTACAGAAATTCCTATGTATCATTCCACTCTGAACAGTAACTAGATATAAATAATGCTGTGATATACCATAACTTGATATGTCTCAAAGATTTCCAGATTACATACACTGAATCTACATAACTCCTTAAAATTAGACAAGAATGGACAGTGTGGCTTTCTTGGGACCAGCTCTTCATAGCTGTCAGAGGTTGTACTAACCTTCCTGGGTGTAAAATCCCTTCCTTGCCTACTGCTTTTCTTGATTTCAGTTATTGGATTCAAATTTCAGAGTCATATTGTATAAAATTAAAACCATGGAAAGCAATTGAATCATTATATGCAAAATCATGAAGAAAAACAGAGGGCATGGAGGGAGTAATTTTTTTTCACTGATTTTTAAAATTTACAGAAGATACATATGATGTTGTGTGTGACTTTCACCTCTCAAAACCATTTCAGCTCCAAAAATGAGCAAGGGTCAAGTAGCAAAAGCTACAGTTAATCAGATAGCAAAAATAAGGTAGAGGAATGTGAGTTCTTTTTGAGAGGTTCAGAGGTTTTGGTACACATATAGCACCATTACCCTATTACCTCTCCACATTTGGAGGCACTGTGCTTGCCCTGTTAGTGTTGAAAGGGAACATAACAGGTAATTTCTGACGCTGTTAGGACAGATGTCCTGTCAATATTTCAATAGTTAATTTCTTTCAATTTCTATAATTTGTGTTTTTCGACCATCAACAGTATCTCCCAATTTCTACAAACTGTAAAAGGAAAGGACTACAATTGCTGTGCCGTGTCCTGAAGGAGCAGGGGATGTTACATATGTAGTGATCCGTAGTAAAAGGATACATTGCACATAAATACTTCAGGACACATTGAAATACCATTTTTTTTTGCAGAGGGGGGTAGCTATAGTTATTGTATTGCACTGGTGTATTTGAATGAAATGGCAGTGCTGGGGCATATAAGAACTTCATAGCTTACTATGAGATTTGCTAGACTGGGCAAGAATTTTTCATGTCCACTTTGCAGTTCTAATTAATATTTCAATGTAATTGCATATTGAAGCCTTTAAACAGTAGCAACTGTATACATATGTAGTTGGAAGCACTGTTCATAGATACAAGAACTTAGGCAAAGCAGCGTAAAGTTTTCCTTCTAAAGGAGAAAGGGACATTGATTACGTTATCCCAATAATGGTCCTGCTTGATGAACTCTTTTATTGACTTAAGACAACAGTGTCTCAGCAATGGTTAGCTGCAGATTGAGAAAGCAAGCGAATTGACCTATTAACTGTGATTATCATATAGTGAAGGTTGCTCCCAAATAAAAGCATTTACGTCCCCCCTCAGCTCTGCTGTAGTTTCAAAGTATGAGACTTTCATGTAGGCCTTTTTTGCTTTTGTTTGTTTGTTTTGTTTTTACCATCCATTTATGATCTTATCTTTGCTATAAATTTTCACTTTGTCATCAGAAGAGAGTGCAGAAGCAAAGGCAGCTATTTTAGAAATTCAAGTATGCAGACCCTGCCTCCCTCCCCCCCCCCCCCCCCCCCCAAGATATCACAAAACTTCCCCTTAGTGGAGTAATTTAATAAAGGTATTTTAAAAAAATGAGAATTTCATACTGCCTTTCACAGTTCTCACATTTTTATCTCATCTGATAGGAGAGTGCATTTTCAACTTTCAACATGCCTTTCTTTCCAGACTACGTCCCCAGGAAAGGTAGTATTGCAGACAGAACTGTAACAGAACCTGCTAGAAGACGGGTAAAACGGAGACCTCACTGCACACCTTCACACAGTGAGGAAGGACCAGAAGGGATCTCTCATGTACATTTTTATAGAGGATTCATTCCCAGCTCATCTGTTAACTAACAAAGTTCATAGCTTGGTTACGGTTTCACTCCTTCTTAGACCCTGTTTGCAACAGGCAACGTTTTCCCTCGCTATGACAGATGGGTTGAGATACTGCAGATCCCCCCAACTCCATCAGTGAGAGAAGTGGGTGCCAGCAGGAGCACAGGTGTCTCTCCACAAGCTGCGTGGCACTTGGGATCAGGTCATGATCGTGCACAACCACACTCTGACTCACAAAACTTTGAGTTACGGAATCAGTCCACATTTCCATTTTAACTATAAAAAAAGAGATGCCCCCACAGTGATTTTACAGAATTTTCAACAAGAAGTCAGAGGCAGTAATAAAAGCACTCGAGGCATTGCTATTTCTCTTCTCTGCTGAAAGACTGCAATGGGCACATGCCTTTTAAGCAATTCCCCTAGTTCATGGAAGTAGGACATCATATTAAATCTGGAACACAAAGAATCTGTACTGTAATTGTATACTTAGCTGTCAATATTAAGACACTAACCACAAAGGTTAAGAACTAACAATTTTAAAAGAGATTTTTGGCTCATATCTTAGTTGTAATAAAAAATATAATTACCTGCAAGGTTGTCAATCTCTTTCTCTTGGAGCAGGCTAACAGCATCATCATCTCCTTCCAGCATAAGCTCTGTTTCTGCATTCTGATTTACCACAGCTTGACTTCGGAAAGTTTTCTTTGACTTCACTACATCCTCTTCAGTGCCTAAAAAAGTTACAAATGTTGTGAATTTAGCTGAATAGTATTTTAAATATAAAACGACCACAGTCAATAGTAAAAAAAATACAATATAAATCATCGTTATTGAAAAAGGGAAGGAACATTTTCAAAAACTCTATCAAGGTTTACAAAATATGCAGCCTTATTCTGTCTTTCAGAATGTATCTCGAATAAACTACAAACTGCTTCTCAAAGACTGTCCTGCTTTCAATAACTGCTGTTTGCTTTATGTTCAATGTTGTTCCATGAATTTTCCACCTGCAAGAAATTCAGCAAGACTTACTTTTGGGTTCCTGGTGTCTTGATTCTGATTGACCTCTGAGAGCTCAAACCACCTACTCTAAATAAAGGACTTGCTTTAGGGAATTCAAAATCTGTCATGATTTTGATTTTGGAGATAGGAGGGACAGGATGGTGAACTAGGAGATGGGTTATCTCAATACAGATTAACAATGAGGTAGGCTATGCAGAGATTCAGAAAAGCCTAGAAAAGGACGAGCACAGTGAGGAAACACTGGTGTTCATCTGTGTGTGTGTTTTTAAGGAATACAATAAAAATGTTGGTTTATGGACATGTGCCAATTACCTCAAAAGACTTCACAGGAATGTCTTACCCTTTCTTCTTGCCTACAACCGACTTTTTCTATTCAGATGGACAGTTCCTTATGGCAGGAGATAGAGCATCTTACATTTCATAAGAGTCCTACTAGCACTTGCCAGAGTTTATTCACATGATGTAAGAAATTAATTATAGTCTGGTCAGATGATAGCAGCTTTCGAACCAATAACAGTTTTCAGGTACTGTTCTACATGGTGTTGCTTCCTCAGATGAGATCATTAGGTTTCTTTGCAATACTACAGACTCATAGTAGCCTTAGTAGAGAAAGCCTCCTGTTTTTTTCATAAACAGAAACCGCTGCATCTTCACCTTGGACCGTACAAGACAGGAACATCTCCAGTTCTTCC
>NW_010267694.1:12665-34422 GCF_000690775.1 Eurypyga helias
TCTCTCCTTTCTGTACGATAATTTGGAGATTTGCTTATTACTGAACTGCAGAACAATGAGTGAAATCTAAGCAAAACCAGGCATGTGTGGATTTTGTTTGTCTTCTGCAATGCCTGAACTTCACATGATGAATACTATTATGGCAGATGTAAAATAATGAGGTAGAGCCCGATATGAGACTCATGGCCTCATGTTACTACAGGACAACTATGAGGAATGTAGTAAGCAGATAGGTTAGTGAAGATAGATGCATGGAATGGAACTGCTGTGTCAGGAATTTTTGTTATTACAAACAGTAGGGAAGGTGGTGTGATTTTATCTCCTACTCTTATATGAGTCTTTTCATTAGTTTGTGCACAGGAGAGTCACATCATGTAAATAAAAATGCTGGAGGCATATTTTTCTGTTAGTGTGTTTATCCTGAAGATCACTATTAGCATGCCACTTGATATTGGACTCCAACACAGGCTGAGACAACCTCATATTTTACACTGCCTAGTATTAACCTTTTCTATACCACTATTATCCCGATTGCTATTTCTGAAACTACAGAGCAGGGAAAGACAAAAAAAGTAAGCAAACCCCCTTTTTTTTCCACCAGGTCCCAAATTAAGGACAGTATCTCTAATTTTCCTATTTGTTGCTCTCTCCATTAGGACCATACTGATACTGATAGCGATTGAGACAATACTGATGCTGATATATACACTGTGTTTTGCTGTGTTCAGTCACTAGGCTGTGATCACTACCTCACTTGCACAGCTCACTACTCAGTACAACTAACCGTAATTATTCACTCAATTTAGAACTGAATCAAGTAACTAAAAGTTGGAAAAAATTTCAGTGTTATGTCTAAGCTTTTGGGTATTTTTGTTTGTTTTGGGATTTTGTTTGTTGTTTGTTTACTTTTTCTTCCTAATTCACAAAAAGGAGCAAGAATTGTAGAAGTTTGGAAAAACACAAAGGAGTAATGTGCTGTAACAGACCTTCAGTTTTATTACATCAGAATTGTCCTGAGTATTTAATCCCTAGATCAGGACCTTGTTACATTTGTGTTTACTACAAGGGAGTTTAGCATCTTCTGACACAAGTAATAGCTCCTGCTGTGAGGCATTTGACACTAAAGGAGACCAGGCTCGAGATGGACTAACAATGGTGGAGGAAGGAAGCATGGAAATACTGTTCTTTTCCATTTTGGTAGTTCTAGTGAGTGTTATGAAAGTTTCTGAGCTTTACAAAATGTGATAATCTTCAAATGAATAACTTCAAAAGTACTAATCTGGAGTAATCGTAGTCAACCATTTCTGTAGTAACTGATTAGATTAGTGACAGTTCTTTAAAATTATTTATGCATGAAGATGTAGTTTTAAAATGTCAAGAGAAAAATGTTCCAAGACTTAAAATTCATAAGAAGAACCTGAAATTTAGTGTATCTTAAATCCCTTGTGATGAGGGTTCCAGTTAGCAGATTACAGAAGTATTGCTGCACACCAATGTAAGAAACGTGGTAGAATAGAAGGCATTAAAATAGTTTGGCAAATTTGGAGCTTAGCAACAAGACAAATGTTTCTGCAATCCATTCTGATTTATAATATTAAATATACATTTATCTAAAACAAATATAGTAAATGGCGCTTCTCTGTCTTGATGGAAAAAAGCTTTGGTTTGACTGTTGTTTAAATTTATCACTTTGTTGAGTGCACCTCAGTTTTACTGTACTGTACCAAACATTTATCTAAATGAAAGTGTACTAGACCCAGAGTTGCCCTTCAATCACTATATCCTTTATGAATTAGAGTTCCATTTATCAAAATTACAGCAAGAAGAGTAAGGTCTCACAGGGCTGTCTCATTACAAGGCTTGTAAACACTGTCCTTACAAAGAAATGGTTTAACACCTAACAAATCAAAAACTGATTGGGAATAGAATTTATTTGAGATCATCTATCTTCGGAAGACGTGCTGTACTGAGTGCACTTCGTGGCCTTTCTACCCATTCATCAAGAAATTAACAAGTGAATACCACAGACCACCAGATCTCCTTGGATCCTGAAACGTGAAATATGTTCAAAACAGATCTGTCACAGATGTTCTATTTTTATATTTCAAGACAACTTCAAAAAGGTATTAAAATAAGAAAACGTCTCCAAATAAGGGGAAAAAGAAAAACAACTTGTCTCTTTAAAACCAGACAACAAACTGAATAAAAAATTATATGACATAAAACTATGTCTGGTATTGTTAACAATGATATAAAAAGGAGAGATGAATAAATGAATACTTGATATCTCAGCATGTTTGAAAAAAATCAAAACTGAAATTAATTTTTCAAAGCTCTAGCAAAATTATTATGAAATGAAATTAATTTCCATATATTTAATTTAAAATTCTTCTTAGGACACAAGGAGTTTGTATTTTAAAGCCACGTATGGAATTGTATTAATGTCAGTTTCCAAATCTAATTAGAAAATGTTTCAAATCCATTAAAATTGGAAAAAAAAAACAATGGAACTAGATATAATTTTGAGAAAGCAATATTTGGGGTGCACAGAACTGGAACTAGCAGATGCTATCAGTTCTTGTCCTTATCAAAATCCTTCTTAAGAGTTATTTTTCTAGAATGGGATTTGGAAAGAAGTCTTGTAATAAGCAGCTAAGTATTTATTAAAATTACATTTTGCAAAGAAGTTGAAGGAAATAAGTCACTCAGCTCACACTGAAGTCCAGCTGTAGTTGGTGCATTAATTTCTTGAAACTTGAAGGCTCTGTCTTAAAGATATTTCAAGAGAATGTATGTATAAGACTAGATGAGCAATAAAAAAAATCTCCATCTTTTGTTACACCTGCTATCATTTTGATAATTCTTTTAAATGTGCATATTAAAAACTGTATCTCTACAGTAGCTTTGGGATAACCAAAAAGAGCTCATCTTTAAAAGAAACTAAAGAAACCAAAAAGCACCCCTCTACAAAACCCCAACTTCCATTAAAGGGCATATCTGAAAGGTTATATGAGCTGAACAGTAAACTTGTACAGTATTGCAAAAAATTTATTAAGCTCTCTTCCAGTAGCAATATTTTTCCCTAAACAGAAATTATTAAGCAGATAAAACCCATACCAATCCTCCTGCCAAAACCTAATGATTTCCCAAAACCAGGAGACTCTCATGTTATTTTGCAGCTACATATACAGGCAATAATACAGGCAATATTTAAATTTTGGAGGACTTATTGTAATATCTGAATTTTTGCCTTGCTATTTTCAGTTAAATCAATAAATTCCCTGTTGGGTTCTGGGATGCAATTTAAATTTCAAAGATACTGTAAGTCTCCAAACCCACAAAACTGTCCCCACATAAAATTTTAAAATTAGCCAAACAATCATACTGCTGATTACCTTTGTGTTTATGTACACTTACTTTATTAGACATGACACCAATTACTGTGATTTAGTTGGAAACAGAGTTTTCAGTTCTCTCTTTACTTCTAACCATTTAGTATATATTCAAATGCAGCATTTAAAATTTTTCTCTTTCTATTTAATATAAAAAGAGGTTAAAAATACTCCTAATTTTTAGAAAAGTTTGCTTGGTCATACTGTAACCAACAAAAGGAGACTACTGCTTCTTATAAAGTTGTTTCCATAGTTTACTTCAACGAATTACCGATAAGGCAATTTATGCAGTGAGTGCTCTTTGATCTTTGAAGAGAGATGGCAGAATGGAAAGTTAACCTTATTTTAATGTTACCTAAATATACTGACAGGAAATTCTAATGTTTCCAAACATCTGGAAATCTGCTTCATGGGATGGTGTTCTTCTTTTCTATAAGAAAGCTTTTTCATATATTGTCTTTTACAGTTTTATGTGGCTTCTAAAGGAGCGTTTTGACATAAGTGAAGTCTGTTCTCTTTACAGTAAAATGCTGCATTTAATTAAAAACTCTCTTTTATAGCAACTAAAGTACAGTTTTTTTGTGAAGCTTAGCTCTCCTTAGAAACTTTTAAGGGTAAAGTTGCTTTTTCCTCCTTACAGATCACTGGTATGTACTGCTCTGTAGAACGCTGCCTTTGTTGCCAAATTTTAATAACCTAAGGTACTTTTCAATATTTTATTAAATAAAGGAATTCAGTATTATTTCCTCAGAAGAGGCTACCTGATAGGTCATGCCATGAGCCATGAAATTATATCACAGGTAAAATATAATTTATGAACAGTGTTTGAAAGGGCTAAGCTTTTTCTTGGAAGAGATTTTTTTTGTTTGTTTATTGTACAAACTGTAACTTTTACAGGAAGAATCAAGCTTATGTGTGCACAGAATTAAAATGCAACACTATTATTTACCGGTTTTGTTCATTCAACATTATTAACAGTTGAAAATACTTATAAAAATACTTCATGAGATAATTTTCCTGCTTTCTACATTGTATCAGTTGAAACCACCGCTTTCATTGCTAATCTTGGATAACTTGATTAGGCACCGGGACCCTCACAGCGGTCACAGTTATGGAGAGCAGCTGCTTGGGAGTCTGTAAACTGACCTCTAGAAAACCCAGTAAGATTAAATCATCGACAGGGTAACCACTCCACCCCAGCCTAATATCTTTCCACACGGCTACAGAGCCAGCCCTCGTAGGAGTGCATTCACTCCACTGGAAACCAGGTGCACCAGGTATCCCTGGGTCTGCTCAAGAAACTGGCTGCCTGGCTTTGAGTAGCAGACTGGTGCTGGCATGTCGTGATGAACTGTCCCCACCTGTGTCTGCTCGAGTTATTATTTAAATTGTAATGTGTTTCTGGAACTGGCAGCTTTGACTGGCATATATAATTTAGTTTCCCTAGAGAATCAGAGAAGTGACTGTTATTAAAGGAAGGCTGGTTTTAATAGATTTAATAAGAGCCAGAGTAATTGGAATCATATTCTCATTATTAAGAATCTTTGAAGAAATGAGGGAGAAAAATTATGAAAATTGCATAGAAATTACAAGTTTCATACATTTTTATGGGAAATTACTTCTATCAAAAGTAAAACCAAATCACATTTTTTTTTTCTATAATAGATAAATACCTGAAAATGTAATCATAGACATTCCAGACATTTTCCTTCAATTTTAGTACCTAATATCTGACCAAATGATCTTCTTTATGTGAGTCATTTGTAAAGAAATACTGTTGTATACATTTTCTTCTTAAAATTTCTCATGTTTTGCATTGTAAAAATCAGACTTATGCAAACTATACCAAAGAGGAGACAGAATATGGGCAAGACCAAAATGAACAGGTTTCTCAGATGAGGTTGAAGGCTTTTTAAACAATAAATACTTGTAGTGAAAGTCAGAGTGTTGTGTATTAATATGAAAGGTCCTACATAAAATAAAGATGATGTTACCATGTTGGACACTCATAATTTTTGTTTTTTATAAACAGGAAAACTAAGTTCAAAGTGGATATGAAATATATTTCTAGAAGTTGCTAATATTTTAATTATATTTATTTGAGATTTCAGGTGTTTTGAGTATGTGAAGAAGAATCCTGCTCTGATGCAGCACTGACCACAAGCAGTCAGTGGGTGACAGTCGGCTATGCCCAGCCCAGCAAATGTCACAAGGCATTGTCAGGCTCCTGAAGGGCAGGCTTCATTCTGACTGGAACCAGAAGTCGTCGTTTTAACGGGAACTTAATACAGTCAAATGTTTATATTTGGATTAAGATGTAGTTTGCCACTGTAACCTGTACACACAAGAATGGATTCATATTTCATGACTGATGACCTTTATATATCCCTGTCAGTTTGAAATGCAGCCTCTCAGTGTATACTGTAGGTTGACAAATTGCAGAAAGAAACGGAATTCTCTGATATGCTGTGGATCACTTAAACAGGCAAAGATAATAATACACAAGAAAAATAATTAAGAGCAATAGAATTTTCCTAACTATGTTTCCAACCATTTTACAGAGATACAATAATAGCTGAGAGGGAAATAACTACATCACACTAACAGTTATTGCTCAGTGGAAAGGACATCAAGGACACTTGCAAGTAAGAGAATTGGATCAATATTAACGCGATTTTCATTTCATGCTTCCCCAACTCCAGTAAGCTGACAATATACTCTGATTATGTGAACTGCCTCTGAGTAACACAGAAAAGGTTATTAGAGCAAGAGGTGGAAACTGAATGCACTTTTTATATTGACAGGTCTGCTAATAGAGTGTACTGATTTTCAAAGCCATGCAGTGCATTTTCACAATTTGGTTTTGGTAGCAAAAAGGAATTTCATTTATCCTTAATTCAAATATTCACATGTAAGCAAAGGTTTCTTAAGACTGGCTACTGAAGGGGGTAATCAAACTATTTCAACAGAAAAATGTAATTAGTAAGGTAAGAAACAAAGGGTGATTGAATTTAAATATGTATGACATGATAATGAAATAATGAAAGAAATCTGCTCAACGAGGCATTCTATGCTTTTGAAATAGCATCTGATAAAATGCTTTTAAGATAACACACAAGTGAAAAATACATCATGTCTTAACATTCAGGTCTGGATTATGTCTGGAAAGTTGTAGATTAGTTCTGAGTTTGAAATACCTAACCCAAGCACACATTCTCCAGGAAAAGCCATGTTCTGACTCTCTGCTTGCGCAGCCTAAAACAGGATCAAAGTTGTTGGACTTCTAAAGAGGCACACCCCATAGTGAGGAATTGTACCCACATATGCTAGCCTCAATTTTGCTTCTTGCTCACAAAAAATGTTAACTGAAAAGGCTAATAATGATTAAGCCTTGGGAAGAAATTAAATGCTCTTTGGAAATACAAACACTTGGCGTATGCTGAAAGCCCAATGGTAATGCAGTGGCATGTGAGGTACATGATCTTACCTCCTGCACTGGGGTATCCTACACCAACATTTCTAACCCTTAACTAACATTTAAAAATTAGAGCCTCCAAACCATTAGATTGGTCCAAACCTCAGTATTTTTAAAAAGAAAGCTATATATGCAGTATTGTAGTGTGCCTTCTAATTTTTGAATTCTCCCTTTCTGTGGCCAAAGCATGGGCCACAGATTACCTTCTTCGCTAGAAGGTTATTTTGCCCCTCACCACTTAAGCTGTTACTATCAGATCCAAACAAGATGAGCTCTTTGGAAAAAGCCACTGTACAGACATATAACAGGACAGCTAAAAAGCCCATTCTCTAGTGCAGGGAATGAAGGCGTAGAAAGTAAGTTTAAAATTATCTTATAGTAGCTATCGTAATCCCAGTAGTTAGGTAACTAGTTTAATTTCTGTCAAGACTATGTATTTACAGAAAAAAGCTTCGACAGGTCATGATCAGTGCTTTCAGAGACCCATTTGCCAACGTGTCTGAAAAGATTTTTGCTTTCTGGGATGCTAATCTATACAAATTAAATTCTGCCTTTTTGAGACACACAGAAGGAACATCTTATGCAGTCTTCATACTGGCAGAATCTCCTATATATGACACCACATCTCCTGTAACTGTTTCTTAAAAGGATTTTCCCCATTATAGATAAGTAATAAATTTGTGAATATAGTAATGTCATTAGAACATCTAGATTTACACTCCATTACATTTCCTTTTACACTGTGCAATTCCAACAAAAATTCCAACAGAAAAAACCCACTGCACTGTGGGTTTTTTCTGTACAAACTTCATTTTGTCCTCGTATAGATCACCACATCTTTAGAACTGGTATACATCATTTTCACTTCAGCAGCAACAGTAACTGGTGGGAGGAACTGTTTCTATTTCTGTTTAGATCAATGCCTATAGCAACACCAGACAAAGGGCAGCACCCACAGGATATACATATTTGTGAGACAGCAGTGTGGCCCTAACATTGGGATATTTGTGTCTAACTCTTAGCTCTGCTAAGGGACTATGATCTAGTAGCAACAGATGACACTTCTCTTTGGGCCAGGCTGCTGCAAAAACATAAGCTCCTAGTTCCTGAACCTAAAATGCAGTGTTCTATGAAATTAAAATTAAAGCTTTTCTAATTGCTTAATTTGGGACCAGTTTTTACTCTTTTTTTTTTTTTTTAACAAAATTAGCTGCAGTTCTAAAACTTATTGTTTCATGCAGTCTAGCAGATGAAAAGCGAAACAGTAGCAGTACATGATACAAAGATATAATTGAGATAAAGCAGATTCTGATGGTTTATTATTAAAACAGCTCAATGAGGTAATTGACAAGTTTTTCACTATTTTGTCTGGGAAATAGGTGAATGGTAATCACCGTCCCAGGTAGAAAGTCTGGGTGTATATTAAGGAGAGCTAACTCACAGAAATCTCAGCAGCAGTCAGCAATAAAGAAAAAAGGAGAGCAGTATTTTATTTCACAATCTGTTAACCTGCCACGGGATGTCTGTGACGTCTTTCATTCTGCTTCGTAAATATCACAAGAGAGCACAAACCTTCCATGCAACTGCAGGGATACTTGCAAAATTGTTATGCTTATATTTGCAAGCACAGGCAATACTATTTTCCAGTCATATAGGAGCTGGAGATATTATTTAGGGAACATGATCAGCTTTTTTGAGGGCATGGGATTGAATGACTTATGTTATATGGCAATACAGACACCAAGAAAACACTCTTCAAGCATTATGCATAGTTCTTTCAGCTGGGAAAGTATATCTGCTGTAAGTGATCAGGGCTTTACACAAATACACTGGGAGGCACACTCTTTAGGCATACAACAAGGATAAGAAAAAAGTCATGTCATGCTGTAGCATATACAATGTGAAAAATCAAAATTAAATATATAACTGTGAACACGCATAAAGCACTGGCTGATAGAATTCTTAACAAGGTGTCTTCCTTGTCATACTGGTGAGTGGTATATTTGAGAACTTTTCTATAAAATGTATTTGGCTTTTAATACATTGATTTCACTAGGTTTTTGTGCATCCTTGCCTGTACCTTGCACAATGCTGAAACTTGTAAAATCTTTCAGCTTGTTTCACTACACTGGTACTTTCTGTGTGTGTTTCAAAGCTAATATTATAAAACAAGTTACACACAAAGTAAGTGGTATTGAACAACTCTCTGAACTTGTAGGGATATGGAATAGCCAGTGCTACATAAGTCTTTGTTTCTTGTGTACAAATCTTATTACATACTTGAAACCTCTACGATAATTTCAATGTAATATAGTAGAAATGTATTTTCTGAGATAAATGTAGTGCAATGAAAAAGATGAGAAAAAATACTGTTATATTAAAGGATATGTTTTCTCTGGAACTTAATTCCTTCATTTTTGTAATCTATATATATAGCAATTCCATTTGCTTTGTGAAAGTCAAGGAATCACTTACATCAAAGAGATTCCTGCAATCTGCCTCTGTCAACATAACCCATCTCTATCTTGCAAGTAGCTCAGAGGCTCTCAGGAGCCTGAGCCCATTGCCTGAAAGCCTGTCATGCCTCCTTCTGGCTATCAGAAAGAGTGGGAGAGTGAAGTCTGTTTAAATCTATACTACAGTCTTCTAATTCTAGGCTACAGTGGTTGCAGGACAGCTGAAATAATGGCCCTCTGTTCAAGGCATGTGTTTGGCAGGCGGTCCTAGCCAGGTCTTCAGAAAACATCTTTCTCCATATAGGCAGAAGTGTAACTTCATCTTGCATTTTTAGACCTATTTGGTCCAGCTTTGGCTTCTTTATTCAGTTACTGGTCTCATTAAACACTTTTTTCCCTTAACAAATTATATGTATTTGTACTTATATACAAAGTGGAGAACAGAGTCCTGCAGTCAAGAAGATATCAAGACTAAGAAGAGTGGAGAAAATCTAAAAATGGAATACTTTTAATTATAACTAAAGAAGATTTAAAGTGCTGTTACTCCTTAAAATGGAGTCTTAGAGTGTAGAAAATTGGAGGTAAGAAAAGCACACAGTAAAACCTGAGTCCCAAAAGCTACATTCACTCAGCTGTGAAAGTTGTTCTGAAGACTACTATTAGACTTTCACTAACAGAATCTTCTTCCAAAATGTTTCTATGAGATGCACTGAATACGTATGGGTCAGTAACTTCTATTTCTTTGTCAATTAGCGATAGAACTGAATTAACAGAACAAATACACCCTTCACATGGGTTTGAAAACCTTTCACATCATAGTAATTTATTGGTTTTGGTAAGTAAATTACTTTCATTTGGAACAGTCAGATATCGTGTATTCTTTTCACATGAAAATATAACGGTGGAAGGGAGAAAAATGCAGCTACAATTCTAAGACTGGCAATGATTGGGATTTTTAGGTCTTAGGAATGGATTTGTAGGCCAATTTGATTACTTCAAGAACATTCTGGAGACATACGCTTGCAGATGAAGCAGTGAGAAACAGAACTAGTTATGTTAACTGCTGTAAAAAGCCAGAAAGTTCTGCAGTAAAATTTAATTGCTCAGACCTATAATAGCAGCTAAAATCCAGGTCATGCCAGATAACCTGAAAATCTCAGATAAAAGGCATTTGAAACTCAGCACAGAAGTTTTGAGGGGAAAAAATAAGTTTTCGTATCCTATTTGGCTCTATGAAAAGCTTGAATTAGAATCAAGGTAGAGATGCTAACATCCAAAATTTGAGGAAATAATTAGAAAAAAATCACTATTTCATGAATCTGTTCTTAAAACTTATAGTAAAGCTGCTATGAAAATTCCCAATAGCATACAACAGGAAGCAGATATTTAGAGATTGCAAAGGACTGTTAGGATGCAATTGCAACTCAGTTCACCTAGTCAGACAGCAGAAGCTCAGACACCCAGTGTTCAATATGAATCAATAGTGTTCAGTACTCTCCCTAAGGACATTCCGTAACAGTTTACACCTTGAAGGTGTCTTTCATTACATTGAAGTGGGTTATATGAATGAGGTTCATTATAATAATAGATGTATGTAATGAGAATATATTTATGACTGGGGAAGGGGCTAAGAAGTACTAGAAAGAAGACCAAGTGAAATCTATTATCTTAGATTAAATCTTACAATTAGTATTTTGCTTTGCAGATCCTTCTAGTAATACCTAATGTAAGCTGTTCTTGGATTTTCTTTAAACAGGTTTCATTTTCATTTGATCTAACTATTACCATATAAAATACGAAGAGGACAAAATTATCATGTCATTTTTTCCCTAAAATTCTATGAGGATAACATATTTGGAAGTTTATTTGGAGAAGCAGTGGATGGCACTGTTGGGCCACAATTATAAGACTGTAGAAGCAATTCTTAAATTGCTATGTTTAAAAACACACACAGATTTTTTGACTCCCTAAGGTGTACAGTTTGAATGCAAACTCATTCCAAGTGCACTGGACATTTCACAATCAGGCGTGGAAGTTAGTTTATGTACTGAAAGTAAGTTGTGTCATAGCAGTATTATTTTAGGTGCTAGAAGTGAAGCAGGGTGGTTTACAAGCTTGTCTCACATTGCAGCATGATCACATTTAGGCTAAAGAATGTAGAAGACTTGATGAAACGTGGAAGCATTGTTATGGGTTAATTTAATGACTGCATACATATTCTTAAAATGCTCACCACTAAACATCTAGTAACATACATGTGTTTTCTGTCCATAAAGTGGATGCTATTTCTTTAAACTGCTCACAGTTAACTGTCAACTTGTGTTTATGTACAGATGAAAACTAAGTGTGCATGAATGGGGCGAGGGAACAGGGTTTCTTTTTAGCCAAGGGCTTCTGTTCTTCACTTTCTCTTTTGTATTCATACTTAAGACACTATTTAAATAAATATTGGTTTGGGAAGTTATCTTAGATAAGGGTCATCACCTGCATTTCCCCAGAAAAATTTATGTTATGCTATTGCGTATGTCACACAGTTTTCAGGATAGTGCATTAAGTAAGAAAAAAAAAATTCATGTAGTCACAACAAACTCAATTTCAGTAATAATAAATATTATACTGTTCATGAGAAAATTGATATTAGAAATGTTTTATGATGATCCATACCCATTCAATATCTTCATTAATGATGATCTGGATGATGGGGCAGAATGTACCCTCAGCAAGTTTGCATATGACACCAAAATGAGAGGAGTGGCTGATACGCCAGAGTTGTGCTGCCATGCAGAGGGACCTCAGCAGGCTGGAGAAATGGGCTGACAGGAACCTTATGAAGTTCAACACAGAAAAAAGAAACATCCCACAGCTGGGTAGAAACAACCCCAGGCACCCGTGTATGCTGTGGGACACCCAGCTGGAAAGCAGCTCTGCAAAAGGACAGCCCAGGGGTCCTGGTGGACACCAAGCTGAACATGAGTCAGCAATGTGCCCCTGATGCAAAGGTTAATGGCATCCTGGGATGCATTAGGCAAATTACTGCCAGCAGACCGAGGCAGGTGATCCCTTCCCTCCAGTGTGTTGACTGAGCCACACAGCTTGGTGTCGTCAGCAAACTTGCTGAGGGTGCACTTGACCCCACTGTCCATGTCGCTGACACATATTACTGAAGACTAAGTTCTGGTAACCATCTACTCTGATTCCATTTTATGAATCACAGAATCCTTGAGGTTGGAAGGCATCTCTGGAGATTGTCTAGTACAATTCTCTGCCCAAAGTAGAAAAGCAGGCTGCCCAGAACCTCAACAAGCCAGATATTCAGTATTTCCAAGGTTGGAGATTACACAAATTCTCTGGATAACCTGTTTCATTGTTTGACCACCAGTACAGTAAAAACACGTTTTAACTTATGTTTGAATAGAATGGTCTGCATTTCAGCTTGTGTCTGTTGCCTCTTGTCCTGTCACTGAGCACCGAGAAGAGTCTGACACCATATTCTTCGTACCCTCCCAACAGGTATTTATACAAAACTGTATGGCCCCCTTGAGCGTTCTGTCCCCTGGACTAAACAAAGAATATCTATCAAATATCTTGATCAGTTTAGAAGTAAAAGTAGCTGTAAAAGAAGTATATAAAAAGAGCTAAAAACTCAACCCTGCCAACAAAGCTGTTCATAAATATATAGTATAGAAAGCAGTATTTCATAGACAAAACTGAAAGGCTAATTTGGTCTTTAATTCCTTGCATGGTACATATAGAATGCTCTCACTGCAGATGAACCTAGAAAACTAACTGGGTTTTTATGCATATAGTGGGCCTGCTAACAAAACCTTGATAAGTGAGGAACCAGTATCAGTTCTCTTCAACTTGCTCTCAGTTTTGCATTAGTTACTGAAAAAATACTGCTTTCTTAAAGATTACTGAAATTAGTGCTGTTGAAACTGTTTTGGAAACATGGTAGGCATTTTGAATAAGTGCAGACAAAAGACAGGGTAAAGATAATGAAGTCAGAGGACTTTATAAAGCTGAGAAAAAGTAAATTAATCGCTAATTAGACGTCCTAATACATTATAGGATGGGTAACTTAAAACATGCAAGTTCAAAAGCAAGTGCCATATTGCACATATAAGACAGATCTGTAAATTTGTTTCAAAATGTAAATGTGTTACATATATTTTGAAGTTTTGGGGTTTTATTTGTTCCTCTCTTTTTCATTCTCAGCATTTAGTATGTGTCACGACAATCGGCTTAACAGGCCATTAACATTCTTGAGCACAGACACTAGAAATATTTGACCAGCTTACACGTATATGTTTAGAACATGGGCACTGAGTTATTCATGTCCATTTCCTACTGTGCAGACTAGAAAATGTGGCCTTTCTTGGACCCCTTTTATGTGCAAATGGTTTGTGGACCACAACCTTTGAAGACTGAAGGACCACAGCTTAATAAATTAACTATTTTGCACTTATGATGACCTCTGTGGAGCAGTATTCTGTTTCACTGTCTAGGGTGGTACAGTAGTGTTTCATCTGTACTAATCTCCAAAGACTGTAAAATGTAAAGGTGATTAACTGGAAGAGACAGTTGTTTTACCACATGTACCAAATCACTGTGAATTGGGTCATATCTGCATATTTCATGCATTTATTGGTAGTAAAATTTGAGGAAGGCAAATAGAGTTTATAGTAATTTATACAATCATTTTTTCCACCTTTTTCTTAGTCTACAATGTAATCAGTTACACTGAAACTCCAGCTAAACTTAAAATTAGAACTGTTTAGAATCCATTGATACTGTAAAATAAAAACTCTGCTAAAGGTTTGCAGGCATTTCAAAATCCCATTTTATAGCTTACACTTTGATACTGCAGTAAGTAGTATACCTTCAGCTTCCCAAAAGGGAGAAATGAAACTGTATTTCTATTCAAGTAAGAATTTAACTGAAACAAGAGGGCACAGCAGAAACAATGCTGAAATAATTATGCTTGAATTTTAAATCCAGATATGAAAGTTGTTTTAGCAGTTCACAAACAAATCCAATGCCTAATATTAAAAACTTAGAAATGGAAGACACTAATGTAAAGAGAAAAATTCTCCAGTCTGTCTCTGTAAATGCTGCTATGACCTGACATACCTACTGTTTCAAAGGACAACTAAGTATATAGCCACAGGAATATGTTATAATTTTTCACATAGTTTTAAAATATTTTTTACTTGCCACATACTTTGAACATTTATGCACACACACACACATATATATGTATGCATATTAGATTTTATCAAAACCAGACATCTGAACATGCATGCAATGGCTGACTGACTGTAGTTAGATAGAAGGTTTACCCATTTTCCTTGTAGCAGAAATTGTTTGAGAGAATAATGTTTCCCAGCAGTAGATTATATAGAATATTCCTATAGTAAGAAGTCACTTATCAGCTAAAATTAACACTTTTTTTTAGGTTTTCAAGGTAGAATTCAACATTTCTTGTTACTTCTCTGAAACGAACATATAGACCACAGTCATAGTTTTCATTCCTAAGACTCTTCTATTCCTTGATGACTGCAAGTATTATATAACTACTGTATCCATACATCCAACATCAACTCTGATTTAATACCAGAGTAGCTGTAGAGCACTTTTTTATTTATCAAGGTCATATCTTGATGGCTGCACAAGCTTAGATAAATCAGGTGTTAAGCAGGCACATCTCCAAGGAATCTGGAAATTCTCTCATCTGCAATCCTCAGCATATCTTATTATTTACTGCCAAAGAAATGACTGATTAATTTTGTCATCTTTGCTCTGTGATTTTTGCTCAGCTGAAACTGCCTGCCCTCTTCTGCAATGCCTGATCAGACCTATTTAAGTTGATGCCTTTGATCGCAGACACTGAAGAGCTTGCTGACTTAGGCTTTGACTAAACATTCCTCCACTGCACTATTTATGCAGAAAATCCTAAATGATAACTGACAGTCAATGTAGATAACAAAAACTTGTAAGATCTTTCCACTATTTTACTGATGCTCGAAATAGCTTCACTTGTGCTAGAGGTATCAGTCAAGATGAAAAATTGCCATTAATATAACAAAAGCCCAACTGATTTTGCTGTGATGAATAGTTTCTCACAAACAAAGTATCTGAGGTCTTGAAAAATCTGTTACTGGAAAACTATGCAGCATGATTTTTTCAAAATGCTTTACATTTTTTCGGTAGTGTGATATCATGGTCAGTTTTGGAAGCTAGTGGCATTTTACTATCAAACTATTCCAAGCAAAATTATCAAAACAAAGCTAATAATAATAAAAAAAACCCACCAAAACAACCAATGAAATTTAAGCCCTATGGAAAAAAAAATCTGCCTCCAGCTCTTTATTAATCACATTCCAACCCCAGAGGCTAAAAGTACATCAAACTGCACCAAATCCTTTTCACATGACAATCTCATAAATTATTCAACTCATTAGTAACACCAAGAGGCATAAAAATAACATCAGTGTTAAGGATGTTTTCTTACAGAGAAAGGTCAGCTAAAAGTTTCAGTATTAAAAACCAAAGGTTAAGGCCTCTGAAAAGTAAGTACATCTAGACAGAATCTATGAATTATAACTTTAATGCACATTGATTTAAAATTCCACATTAATTTTAATATCTATGTGAAAAGTTAGAATTATTTATTGTAATTCTGCAAACAGGACAACCTCAGTCTATTGTAATTTTAATTGAACCGCTAAGTTTGGTGTGTACCATCTCTAAACACACCTGAGCTTTCATTTTCCTGTATGTTGAATGCACTAACAGGAGAGTAGTGTGAAATTATATAGAAACAATCCAGTATGAAACTCTACAGTTTTTTCTGTTTCTTTTGATTGTAGCTGTGTCTTGCAGGCTAGCTCTACTAGTACCAGGCAGGTGTCACCTGCACTAAAATACTAGAACACAGAAACTACATAAATGGGAGAAATCTCTGCAAGATGCTATAACTGTTTAAGTGTATTAAAGATCTCATTTGTATTACAGATGTCATAAACCCTCCAGCCGCCCCTGAACTTCCAGCATCCTCTGAGTACAATCATAGCCCAAAGATGTAATATTCCTGTTATAAAGGCATGAAAAACAGTCCATCTAAGTAAATGGAAAGTTCCTGTTATTTAAAAAAAACAGGATAATATAAGGCTTAAAACTTTGCAATGGTTTATACATCAGATTTTTTCCAGTTTTAATGCTAATTTAATATCCAAAATTAAAATATTAATCAATAAGAATATTTTAAAGTGTTCCTACACCTGTATAATGCATAAAGTCTGGGGTTTTGATGCTAATTTGCCATATAAAAGCAACACAGCAATTAGCGTAGTTTTGCATCTGCCTCTCATAAGATCTCTTATTTTGATGTTTTGAAAGAATAACATTTGTCAAATACGCAATACTATCCACTGCTGTGGGAAAAGTCTTCCTTCACCCGAATTATGAACAGTTTATGACCTGAAGTCCTGCACCTGATAGCTTTCACATTTAAATAAGTATTAAATTACACTAGCTAGTGTAACTGCACACACAGACATTCATTTATATGTCTAACCTTGTTTGAATCTCAGCTATTTGCCTCAACAACCTGCAAAGTTGTTGAAATGTGTAGGTCACACAGAGTTAGCTTTATATCTGTCATATTCAGAACTTACGGCAACATTAGCCTTTGGCTACACATCAGCTGAAATGTTCAACTGGCTTTGTGGATAATTACTTCAATTTTTTACTCCAAAATGCTGAAGAATCCCAGGATTTTTTTTTCCTTTTTTTTTCTTTTTTGGCGCTACAGATTTAAAAAAAACCAAAAAAGACAGAAAGCCATCCCAATATTCTTCAAAAAAAAAATCTTGTCTTTGTTATGTTAGAGACATACCCCAACTTAAACCCTAGAAATTTTGCTTTAGACTTTTGGAGTAGTTAGGTTCAGCCTGCTGTACAGTGCCATTAAACATGTAAGACTTTCAGATGATATAAGGGAATTTGTAAGCATGTTCCTCCTTTCTCTTTTATACTCCAGCTACCTCTCCATGAAAATCAAACATCATCTAATCCTTAAATTCCTAAACCAAAGCTCCTATGTAGTCAGTCCATTATTCTAATCACAAGTATCCTTAAAATGCTCATTGCAAACAAGTTCTTATGTATTTCATGATTTGCAAAATAAAATAGTTCTGGCTGAGATTATGCATGTCAGGATAAAACTTCTGATATTTTTAAAACCAGTTAATTCCTCATTCATGAAAGGTCTCCAATGGAACTATTACAACACATTAGTTTGATGGCCTAACAGTTTTGTTCTGTCACTCCGGAGAGACAAGTTCAGTTACTTTTACTAGTGTCTCAAAATTAGTGTCTGGGAATGTTAGAGAGGTATAATGTGAATCCCTTGGGGATCAGAGAATTTAACAGGCACAAGCTCAAGTCTTCTGGTTCATTAAAGTGTAAGAATTGAAAGAATCCCTTTTTTAAGAATATGTTGTCCTAGAAATTCTCCGCACTGTCCTTAGAAAAGAAGGGACATGACCCTCAGGGGTTCACAGACATCAAGAAACCATCATAAACTGTATTTTTAAGCAGGAGTTAGTACTGACCATATTCCACAGCAGCCTTTAGGAGGGCATCAGCATGAGTAGACCCAAAAGCATTGCGTACAAATCGCCTCCGCCGGCGCAAATCATCTTCCCAGTAATCCAAGCGCCAGAAGTCATGCAGTTGGCTATGAAATGAAGAACACACACATCAGCAGCTACCACAGCTTGAACTGTATTTACATACATTATAGTATAATTTCACTGCTGCTTTTGTATTTCAGGAATACAATCTTGTAAAAACATATATTACTAAAACTTACAATATTCTAATGTTTCTATACATGCATTTGTGTATTATAAACCTCAGCACTGCCTGTCTCAAAATGTTCTGCCTGCTGCTTAAAACATTAATCACATTGAGCCCATTAACAAATGCAGCATCAAATTACAAGTATTAATGGCACAGCTTGCTTTCTTTTACAGTGTTTTTAACAAGGCTTGTAAATCATAGAATGGACCTCAGTGCAAATAGTTTGCAATTTAATGACTATGGTCCCTTAGCAGACTGAACTTAGAAGTATAAAATATTGCCCACTTGAATTTTGTGGAACTATGATTAAACTAATGTGCTGAAATATTCATTGAAATAATTCCCCACTGCCCCTAGCAACCTGAGAAAATTGCAATTTTATTCATTATTAATAACACTGAATTAGAGCAGCAAAAAAATTTCACCATGTGGTAATTGTCTTGGTAAATTATTATTCCAGCACTAACAGAGTACCAGGATGATTTTATAGCTTCCAGCTAATACAAGCCATTAACAACCATGGCCATATTTGCGTTACATTGCCTTTTTACATTCAAAAGCAATGCTGAAGTTCTGTAGAATGATATAAGCCATTGTTAATCTACAATCAAGTCAAAACATACACATGCATAATCAAAACATACACATACGTAATCATCTGGTATTCAGCTTTGGTTGTAATGAAATGACCAGCTCCACTTCCAGACAACTTCCTGAACTTGTCAACAAAAACGTCTCCCACATCAATTTTATAAGTATGCTGTGGGATACTTGGGCAAAGCTGCACTGAAGCCAACATTTAAAAAAACCTTTTGGCTCAGTGTCAAATACCCAAAATGTTTGTAGATGCATCCTTATCATCAAACTTGTAACTGAACACACTGTAGACTTAAAAGGATTCTGAAGATCATGACCTTGCAGGCCATAACTAGGGAGCCACTGCTTTAAACCAGTCATTATTGCATTCTGAATGACCTTTTCATTGTGTGCTTCCTGAGTGTGCATGGAAGTCCCACTTTCATTGGTGCCTTACAGAATGGGCATTTTACTTATCTACCATCAGTGAAGAGGCAACATCTGGACTTCTGCTTCCTCACTGAGAGTAATTCAGGGCATCTTGCATAAAGGTGAGGCAGTGGCTCTAAGCTGCTATGGTGGGAACATGCAGCATTAATGGCCTGGCCTGCATGCTATGAGACAGAAATATCTTACTCTCTTGAGTAGAAATTAACTTTTGCTGAAGTAAAATAGCCTACTTTGGCTTTACACTCTGATACAGTTTTTCTCACAGATGTCATGTTAGCCTGAAATATGAGTCCAACATTTCTCCTCCTACACTGAGCACTGAATAATTTTATTGAGACTGCTAAATCCCCTTGACCCTTATGTGACAGGAATGCTAAAATGGGCAGACAACTGCCCCATGTTTTAACAGACAAAGCTTAACAACTCTTTGTGCACTCCTAGTCTATGTTTTAAACTGATGATATCAAAGACAATCCTAAAGGCTTTTCATCATAATGATTTTCAGAAGCAAATAAATTTTCCTTTTTTACTTCCACCTAAGATTAGGTGATGATGAAACAGGAGTAAAGATATTAATGAAAACACATTTAAACACAAGAGTTCTCTGAAATGGCATTTGTTTCCACAATAATAAAAGACTCTTAGGTTGATAAGAACGAAACACCTATGTAAAAATTAAAAATAATTTATGAAATGAAGAAATGTTCAAAGACTAAAAATATTACATTTTTAATTTGTTCTGTGTTTAATCTTGTATTCCATTAATTTCATTAATCAGTCTGAAGAATACTATGGAACTGGTTGCCCAGAGATGTTGTGGATGCCCCATCCCTGGATGTCTTTAAGGCCAGGCTGGATGAGGCTTGGAGCAACCCGGTCTAGTGCAAGGTGTCCCTGCCCATGGCAGGGGGGTTGGAACTAGATGATGTCTTTGAGGTCCCTTCCAACCCTAACCATTCTATGATTCTATATATTCTTAGCGGAAATTAAACCAGACTTTAATGTTACTATTTTAATGAAGTGCTAAGTGCAGAGATGATGAAATTGTTAGAGGATAAAGTCTATTTTGGGGATCCAAAAAAAGATTAAAAGTTGACCAGGAATGGAGTCTGAAATACATAATAATGGTGCAAAATAAAAAAATTCAAAATAATAGAACATAAACTTGATCCCTAATAACAAATTATGTGACTTTTTAAAACACAAGTTTATTCCTAGAGTGTTTGTCAGGAATCCACATCATTATATATTTCCAGATAGTGGAAGACAGTATCTGAACCCTAAAGAAAAGGTTTCTGAATCTTAACCAGTTGCTTTCAGGTTTACCCTTTTGTCTTTGAGCAATGCATTTAATAAAAAGACAAGACACTTTCTCCTACCCTATTGCTAGCAAGAAAGCAGATGCCTGAAAAGCTGATGGCTATAATCACATGAAGTTCTGGATGCTTGAGTGTCATCATTTGCATTATATATACAGATAAATGTGTGGGATTTTCCTAAAAAATTATATTATTACATTTTTGGATTAGATTAAAAATACCGGTACGTAGAAGACCGTGGCCATAAACTCCAGCCTCAAATTAAAAATGTAACCTGCTTTAAAAGTCCAGAGCTTCAGACTGAATCAGTATTAAGTTGTCTAGCCTCTAGATTACAATACTTTAGAAATACTTATATTCTAATCCTGTGGATATTATTCAGACTGTAAGACTTTTCAGGAATTTAGGTAGCTTTAGATGGCTGTAAATCAAGCAGAACTACACTTACTAATGCTGTACTAGGCACACATCAGTCCTGGAAAAGAGCATGTCTGCAAATCATCCAAATCTTTTTCTGCTTTTTCTCTTTTTCCTAGAAGTGACTTGACTAAATCAACTAATTTCAGTAATTTATTTTTTGCGACAAGTCCAATATTTCAGTAAGCTGTAGTTTTCTTAATAATGTATATTATTAATAATGCTTATTTCCACAGCCAACTAGATTACGTGTAATTTCTCATTTCCCTGTGTATTATACGCATTAAGTGACATTTTGAATCAGGCATGTGTAAATGAAAAAGTGCATATTAAGCATACTGTAATGAAATTTTTTAAGAACTATAAGTTCATAGCATGATTCATGTGCTAGATATTCCTATATACTTCAAAAAAGAAATATATCTCTATCCCTTTATCTGAACAGTTATTTAAAATGCACTCTAAAACACACGACACACAGAATTCTGCATCATGAATTTTAACTGTCAATATAATTTCCTTCCAAACTGTAACATAATCCAATATAAAACTTTCTCATCCTTATCATAATGCAGGCTGGTATGAAACTAGTGATATTACAAGGTTACTAACAATGAAAAGTATTATTTGGAATGGTGTTCATGTCTTGATGGAACCAGCCCTATTTTACTATAGATATTGAAGGATTACAAATTCTGTTTCAGTGCCACTGTTATCACTGGTGACCACTTAGCAGCTCACTGTGTACATTCTCCTACTTCAAACAGCATTTTATCTTGTTTGACATGGATGATGGTGTTGACATGG
>NW_010267695.1:0-1037 GCF_000690775.1 Eurypyga helias
TAATATAATACATATTATATAATATACATAGGAATTTCTTACAATACATAGCAGGAACCCCCACGCGATCTGCTCAGTAGTAATAACTGAATATACAGAATGCCACTATAAGTGTCTGAGGCACTGTGTGCTGGAGAGTAAATATGCAGCTTTAAAATCCGTTTGGCTGAGTTATACCTGGATACCTGAACTGAGTTTTAAGTTGACATTCATCAAGGATGTGCTATCAGCACGTCAAAAGAAAAGCAAAACAAAATACAAGTCACTGCTAGGTTTAAGAAGAGAGTACAAGTACCTGAATTGAGTGAGGATAGTGTGTAAACTGTCCCTGAGGGTTTTCAAACAGTGTGTGTACAAGTTGGATTCCTAAGAACGTTAGTTTAGACTTACACTGCGGACTGATAAAATACCGATGTCTGACAATTTAACAAGTGGAGGTTAGAAAGAGTTATGAGCAAACACTCAGAACATATTTTATACATTTTAAAGCAGCAGTAAGCTGCTGTAAGCATACATCCCATCAGTACAAGCAACACGTGGGACTCGGATAAAGGTTTCTATTTGCAAAAAGCCCATCATATATCGATAAGTAAAGAATATTCACCTGCTAAATTAGAATGCACCTAGTTACAGACTAGCAATTCAAGATTAATTTCTTTAATCAAATACTTTGCTATACTTTGCTATTACATACTAAAATTCCTTAAGCTCACTAATGCTGGTATTCTAATCTATTTTTTTTTTTAATGTTCCCCCTTCATTTAAGAAATATACCATTCCACAACTTAAACATTAAGATCCATTTTCAGTCCTCAGATGTAAAAAGCATGTCAATGAGTTTATATTAAAAATTTACACGGTAAAAAGGCTTGAATTTCAGCCAGAGATTCTAAATACTACTCATTCCCTGAAGGCATAAGGGAGAAAGAATCCCTACCCATTTTTCTTGAGATATCGTTTTCAAACTGAACATTAAACAATGGTCCTAAATGATTTTCTTTTTTTTTTTTTTCCTCCAGTTTGGGAAACTTCCCTTT
>NW_010267695.1:1057-12797 GCF_000690775.1 Eurypyga helias
GCCCTGAAATGGCCTATTGAAATGATCAGTTAAAAATATCAGGCATGTATATATACATCCCCTGCCTGAACTTCAGAAGAGTTTGTTGCACTAGTCTTTAAAAGACAGATTAGTATCCCAAGAGAACTTGTGACCTGACCTGAAAAGCCATTAATGATCCCAGATTGTACGTTTAAAACACCTCATAACCTGAAGACCAGATTTAATTAAGACTCTGGCATTGTAACAGAAAAAGTGCTGCAGTTACTTATCCCTTTTCTGGTACTTTAGAATAGGTCAGACAAGTGCTTTTTATAGTGACAGTAAAAGTTTACGTGCCTTCACGCAAGAATAAAAAATATTATCTGCAAAAATATTGGAGAAATGTAGCACCAAGTAGTTGATAAACTGTTAGTAGCTGTAGTAGCATCTTCATTGTTTCCCAGCAGGACAAACCATTAGGTTAGACTGTTCTAGGTGATGACTACAGAAATGGTTTTCTGACACTGACATTTCCTGCTCCGGTCGGAATAAAGTCCGTGTCCTAATCTCCGCTCCGTAAGGCAGAGTTACCATCTCGAGTCCCCCTACATTCTACTTACCGGAAGACAAGCACAGGGGCGGAGATGTTTGGGTTTAAAAAGGTGAATGAAATGCCCCGGGGACAGGCCAAAAAAAGAAATATCCTTCCTCCTCGTAGGTCACCCAGGAAAACCGATTTCGCGACCGGGCTGAGAGATTTTTGTGAGGATTAAAGCAAGCTCTCTTCACACGAAGGGTTTCGTGACGGTACCTGACCATCGGCATAATTCCACAGGACATGAAGTCCAGAGCTGCTGCTCTAAGACTGGTATAGAGGCTCGGCCCCGGTCAAGGCCAGAAGAGGAGAGGGAGAGAGATGGGCACCGGAATGCTCTCACTACCTACAGTTTTTTCCGGTACGTGTGGAGTGGACCTACGGATCATTTTGAGTCAGAGATCTCTCTCTGCTCAATGATCACCACGGTATGTTGTGTTTATGCGCTGGTATTAGAAAGGAACAACTGTAGTGGTTATTTGCTACATCCATCAGAACCGCATGTAACTAGTGGTGCAGAGGTTCAGGTTTCTGAGGGCTCTAATTACCGAGTTTTTGACGTGTTCCGAGATCAAGAAGAAACCTTTACAGTACCAAAATTAGTCTCAAAACAATTTTTTTCGGTACAGCTCTTTAAGCCAGTATTAGTCAACATTATCCACCCGTGCCAAGAAAAAGCAACATTGACCCAGCCTGGAATTCCATTTCGGTTATGACACATTTGTGGGGAAAACCTAGAAGTTTCTGATCCTCATGACAACGAGGGAAACAACCCTTGCCGTTCCGCCTCTAACATTTGGCGGAGAACTTAAGCTGTTTAAAATATTGTGACAAGCTTTCAGTACAGGTTAATCATGCTGCCTTCGTAAGAGTTCGGACTGCAACGAGCGTACGCGTCCTTACACCCCGAGTGGAAATGCTGTCTTCACTGCAGAAAGGGCTCTTCACATCACAGATGTAGCCACACTGTTTCTGAGAAAAAAGGGAACAGCCCAGCGTTCCCTTCACTCCCTGGACTCTGTGTTCTTCTCCTACGACTCAAGGACATCTTAAGAGCGTTACTTCAAAGTAAACTGGAAAGAAACACACGGCAATTCCAGTTTTGCCTGTATAACAATCGTTGCAGAGGATCTAAAAAGCCATTCAATCAGAACTCAAGAGTTGCTGGGATCTATACTCAACCCAAAGATCGCTTTGCCAGCTCCTGTGACTTTCCAGGGGAAGGCAATGGACTCTCAGGTTCTTGTGACAGAAATACTTAGGCTCGGATGTCGGCCTGCCACAAGACAAAGCACAGACTACTCCCTGTCAGCTCTTCACCGGTCTAAACACACGTGCAGTTCCCTCCCATGTGCAGGAACACCCTCCAGCGCTGGCAAGAGCCGCCACAAAGGTGGCGCAGGAGTCGCGGGAGCGGAAGGTGTTCCCGTACTAGAGGCACTCTCCTACGGGCACACCTGCACTGTGAAAAAGCAATCCCAATCTCCATGAAAAGACAGAGTTCGACTCCAGGCCTAGCAATAGGGTTGGTAACGCAAGCACCAAACGACGGGGCCTGCAACAAGAAGAAAGCAAAGGCATACCTGTATCGCTCATGCAGCAACCTCTCCTGCACGGCAGGGAAAAAATGAAAAATTCTAAAGGAAACTTTCTGTGGCCTTCAAAAAAAAAAAAATTAATCAGGGAACGACTGGAAAATAAAATATCTTTTGAGAGAAATAAACACGAGTCCAGAAACGTGTCCCTACAACACCTAACCGGAGACGTTCCACTCTACAGTTGTACTCGAGCATTACGGTCACAACGATGCCTACAACACCGCGGAATGAGGATCCAGCTGGCTGAAGGTGAGGTAATAGTTTGTCATAGGTCAGAGTTCTAAAAAAGCACTTTTACATCTTACAAGTCCAAATAAAAAGGAAAGGACACATTTCATACATGTTGGGCTTTCTCACCAGAACTGTACGATAATTAACTCCACACCAGGACCCCTACCACACTAAGCCTTACTCATCTTCAATTATATGCTGCAGCAAAGATTTACCAAGCGACACCTAAACTTCAGTACAATATGAAACTTGATTCTTAAAACTTTATACACACAAAATAGAAAATTACTTTTCTAGGATGGGGTAGGGGAGAGGGATTCTCCTTCATGATACTTGGACTGAAAAACTAGTTTTCAGAGACTGCCACAAATATTATTCACAGTTTCTTGCTGTCAGGCTTTTTCAGCTACATCAACGTAGTACACAACAATACTGTTAAGTCCAATAACTACATCAGATGGACGTTCTCGGGAATAAGAGAAAACTAGTGACGAAAAATACCCGGAAGGCCTCCTCCTAACGACGCCTCGTTTTTTTACAGGGTTGCAGTCTGTCTATGTTACACGTCAATGCGATCTCAAAAGAGCAGCAGGAGAAAGATTTTAAACCTTCTCTCCTGTCCAAGTGATCCAAGTAACATAAGCATCCAACTACCAGAAATAACATGAGAAACAAGGCTTTTGTTACAAAGACAGCAGTGAACCACACCTTCCCACACCAAAATATGGTCAACCAGGGATTTTGGCCATGCAAACTGCTGGTCAGCAGAAAATTAAGCATGCTAATGGACAAACATTAATTCCAATCATATATTTAAAATGATCCCAAATACTACTAGTTAGCTACACTGAAAGCGCCTGTAAAAAATACGGAGTGAAAAATGAAAGGAAACATCCGTGATCACTGCAGCACTTCGAGTGATACTAGTCTTACGTGATGAATCACCTCAGAGAAAATACATTAGATGGGGCTTTGAAACAAAAAGGTAACATTAAAAGGTGCACCTGAATATTACAGACTAAATTTACAAAACCTACAATAAGGTAAAATATATATCTTTTGAATATTCAGCAGCTTTTTTTTAAATTTGTTTTTATTTTTTTGAGAGGCTCATGAAATTTTAAAAAGGGACCACTAACTAATCTCAACCATGCTTCACAAAACAATAATGGCTATTTTATATTGCAGTTACCAACGTAATGCAATTAGTGCTTAAAAAATAATCTACACTTTTTTTTTCTTCTTTTTTTTTTCCTTTTTAAACAGAGACCTTTGGAGGAAATACGGTTGTTCAAAAGCTTCTCGAAAAAGAAAGGTTACCTGAATATTAAGTCATCACAGATCAAGTGTTGTGTTTAAAAGCTTTGCATGAGCATTACAATCTTCAGGTCTCAGGACATTTAAACTGAGAAAAAGTTACGCGTTTGGTTTGTTGTTGGTTTGTGGTTTTGTTTGTTTGTTTGTTTTTAAACCCACTTTCTAACCAAAGCAAATAAAGAGTACTCACTTCTCACTATCTATTTACAGTTCTTAGCCTACGGTCTGAAATGACAAGACAAACTCTCTTTAAAACTGCAGCATTAAAGGGTAGGCACACCATTCTTCTGCTGCACGATTGTCACCCACTTAAACATACACATACAAAATATTTAGGTTAGTAAAATGAGCACTCCACATACACTACAGTGACAAGTTTTATAAAACTCAACTCATGTTGCTTAAATAAAGACAACTGCAAAAGGTTAAACCTCTCTGAACAGTAAAACCGTGTTACTTATTCTTTTGTTTCTTTCAACTTGCAGCAAACTTTCCACCATAACCTCCAAGAGCAGATGAAACCACACATTTAACTGCGCCTTTATTGCAATCACCAGCTAAACTGGAACGTATTGCAGAGTTCAGATACTGCTACTGAGCTTGAACTGCTTTAAATGCCAAGATGACAACTAGAGAGCTACGAGGAACCAGGATGTTGAGGACTAAAATAGATGAAGTAAACAAAACCAAAGCATCCTTGGGGCCAAAGGCCCAGTCCGTTTCAGGAATGAGCAGTGCATATTTAAAAACGACAGCAATGGTGTGCCTAACCTTTGAAAAAAAGGAAGTTGCTGGGGAGGGGAGAGGCGAAATAGAATCAACTGTTCCCCAAGTCATTCAGCAATCTCTGGGGCTATCCAGGCCACCCTCCCACAAACTTTGAGAAACCACTTTCAGTCACTGACATCACTTAATGCTCTCACACAAACTCCAATGCTTCTTTTGGTTGTGCAAATGGGGGAAAAAAAAAAACCCAACAAAAAAGGAAAAAGGTCATCCTATTTACCTTTTGCACAGGTTAAGACCAAATTGTTTCTACCTGAAGAACCAGCAACTCTGATTTGGTCATACTGTGGTAAATCCAGTAAGCTCCACCTCGTTACTGACCACTCCCGCAGAAAGTATCAAAGATAAAAGTTCTGTACAAAACCTATCCTGGATCTCCATATAATGATAACAATCTCATCATACTGACAAAAACCGGATTTGTGGTTTACGGAGTGCTTTTACGGTGTCCCGATGCTTCTTCTAGCATGTGCTAAACCACTATCAAAATAGATTAAATAAAACAACAACAACAACAAAAAAGCGCAGGATTTAAGATTAATTCCTGCCACTGGCAACTGTAATATTTAAAAAGGAAACACCCATTCACTGAGTGTTCGACCCTGACAGTATTACAGATAGATATGATGCCGAGCCTGAATCCCATCAGGCTACCAGTGTTTTACTTCTTCCCTGAACATTAACAAGCTCCTTCACCAATGCGGATATTTGGGCAGACTACTGAGGTTGTAACGTTGGAGATCACCGTTTCGTGGGCTTTTTTTTTTTTTCCTTTTTTTTTTTTGTTTTCTTTTTGCAATATCACAGTAGTTTGTTACACAAATCCCCCTTCCCCAGATTAGAGTCGTTTAAACTAGTTGTTGGAACCACGTAGTTTAGTAAACTCGGAGTCAAGTCTGTAAAAAGCATGAAGGTCACAAAGAACCATAGTTCTGCTATAATGAGGCATACCCTAACACATCATTTAGTGTACCCTGACTGCTCCTGACTGTGAGAAGCTTGTCTTCCGTGAGATAAGGCTACATCCTCAAGCAGGTGAGTCTAAATATCACCCTTCAAAAGTATCAAACAAAATTACAGCGAAGGTAGTGTTACAAAGAATTAACTGCCATATTCTGAAGGTAGTGTATGTAAGTTTTTCCCTCCCCTCCCCGCCCCTCCGGGTGAGCACTAAGCAGACAGTGAATGGTAAGTATGTTTGATTTAGAAAGAAAATAGTGGAGAGCCTAATTAGACCCAATTGATTATCCCTCTAATAAGCGAATCTCTGAGTTCGAGAGAGGTATCATTCCTCAAAAACTTGATTTAGCTTAATCCTTTCAATCAACTGGATCAAAGAAAAGGAGGGGGGAAAGATTTCTGAAACGTTTTGAAGAATGACAGCCTGATTCTCATTTGAAAAATGCCTGGTTTTAGGAAAGCATGAGTTTAACCAAGTGGACTTATTTCTATAAAGGCAGGCATGAAAAAAAATCCATCACCAGAAATTCAGGCAGGCTCTACAGGCAGGATGTCCACTTCCACAGATCTGCATTCTTTGTGAGGTAACGCAACTCTCTATTACAGAGAAACATGCAAAAGGCAAAAGAAAAAAAGAAGAAGAAAAAGGGGGGGAGTGGGCAGGCGAAGGAGGGAAACTGCGCCATTCCAGGCTAGAAAAATTTACAAACGTGACATTCAGAGCACACCGTTCACCTGTGTCCACACAAGTCTATGCCAAACTGCGAAGGCCAGAGCATTGCAGCGCACAGGAGAACCGGGCGCGTGCGGCGGCGGTTGAACTATGCAGTAGTGCTCACCCAGTTTGCAAAGTAATTGGCACTCCACAACATCCCTACTCGTCTTTCAATTCATTCGCACTTTGTGCTGCTTCTCCCTGGGGATCTAATTCAATCTTTACTGAAACATCCTGCCCCTCCGACCTCATTAATTTCATTTTTTTCTTTGGAGGGTTTTTCAAAGTGCCCAGCCTCTCTTTAACTTTGTACTCCAGTGTACTGTGGGGGATCCCATAAATACTCTGAGCCTTGGAAACACTCATTTTCCCGCTCATAACCACAGAGATTGCTTCCTCCAGTATCTCGCTGTTGTACTGTCTGTATCTCCCTCTCTTCTTCCTAGGTTGCTTGGAGCCAGGATCTCCCTCTTGATCTGAGGTGGGATATGGCTGTCCAGAGGTAGACTGCTCAGCATCTGAGCCCCAGGAATCTGGTCCAGCATCCAGCAAACTTCGCCTGTTTTGTTTTGGAAGGATAGCCCTTAACTTTTTGCTAAGCGCGCTCTCCGTTTGTGAACCCATTACCAAAGAGCTATAGCTGTACTGGTCACCAGTGCGGGACTCCCATGAAAGGTCCATGCCTCGAACTTGTGGTATCTTTAAATCCACAGGAGACGAATGGCTCACGTCCTTTTTCCCATCCTGTTTAGTTTGAAGTGCCATTTTTTGAAAGGCAGAGTTTTCTGTAAGAAAAGGAAGGTCACTGATGTTGCTGAGTGCACCATTTCCCCTGAATTTCATGCGGCTGAAATTGAATTCGTAGTGTGGTTTTGCCCAAGAAGCCTCCCTGGATAATATTAAGTGCTGTCCATGATTCTGTAGTCCAGATGGCCCATGGCTGGCAGCCTAGAAAACTGGTTTCTGCTCAGCAGTTCTTCACTAATCTGGAGTGATCGAGCCAGCGGTACTTTAAGAGATGTGGAGTGGCCATAACCTTCCCTGGTTCCATCCTGCAAGCTTCTTGGAGGTACCCCATCACCACTCTGTAGTCCCTCCGGATGGTGCTGGCTGGGTCTCCCAGGTCGCCTAATTGGATGGAAGGAAACTGATGTGAGCAGGACTTGCACAGGTAGGGAGGGATGGGTGAGGGGGCCACTCCTTTATTAGAAGGCCTTGCTTGGGTAACATCACTTTTTGTGTTATTTATTTTTCTCTAAATTTTTTATTTTTTTTATTTTTTAAATTTTTTTTAAAATGTCTCAGCATCAGTCAGTTTTAAAACTTGTTCACCAAAAAAAAATAAAAAAAGAAAAGAGAAGCTTTTTGGGCAAAGAAAAATGAAACCTGTTGGCTGGTCTCTGGTTGGGTTCACAAATTCTCGGAGTAGAAAAGGCTTCGCGCAAGCGTCTGAAAATAGCACCTTAATTACAAAGTAGTAATCAATCGCCATAGATCTACACACAACTGTGTTACTGGTGTGACGTTACCACTAAACAAGTACAGTAATAAAAGAGTAAGCCAAAGTGCAACATGTTCAACATGCAAATATGACTGCCACCTGCAGTATCTACACGTAGGTGGAAACCTCGGACGGTATTCACTTACATCGTATCGAAGAATTGCTGCTCAGGATTAAAAAACAACAAAAAGAAATACGCTTAGCAGGCCTTAACGCTATTGCCTTGACTTTCATCAAGCACCGAATCTGAAAGCTGGGATATTGCAGATCACAAAGGAAAACACTGCACTACACCAGACTTACCAACTGCTCCCTCAACAACCAGTTGCACACATACGTGTCCCTGCTGCTCATTTGATACACAGCAAGGCTAGGGAAAAAAAGACCCTAGCTCCAACTGTCACCCGACCAAGGGTTAACAGCAGAAAAAGCAGTGCGTATTTTTACCGTTCTCCTTTCGTCACGTGTTCTTCCTATGACACAGAGTAGCACCGCTGCAGATGGACACGTGTATTTCAGTATTTTGTCTGCTCAGCCCCCTCTAAGTAATTAAGTTGCACTGGTTTCAGAAGTCACCCCTCCAAGTTTTCCATGCTCCACGTACAGATGAGACTAGTAAGCGATTCTACCTTAACGCTCTGGGAGGCTATCCTGACGTAAAGCCCTTGAGCTAAGTCAGCGTTATTTAGGGATAGGAGATGTACTACTGAAAAGCTACATTATTCTTTTTAACATCACACTGGGATCAAAAAAAAGGCCTTTAGAGAAAAGACATCCAGTGAAAGGACCTGGCATGTGACATACCGAGTGCTTGACACACGTGCTGCTAGCTTCTCTCCAGGGTGCAACAGGTCACGGTTGAAGTGGGTAACAAGAGTCAACACAGATTCAGAACAAAATCCAGAGAAATGAACGGAAGTTTGCTATTCCAGAGAACCCTCTCAAGCAATGTGCATTCTCTGCCCCTTCAGCAGCATGTATCAGCATCAGAATGCACACCAGCGTGAAGAGAGGTCATAACTGCAGCTGGCTAGGACGGAGGGTCACGCCTGACAGCACCTGCAGCCCCCCTCGTCTGCCACACACCTGTACAGTAACCACAGGTGCCAGTACGCCCCATCCTCCCTTGACCATCAGGACGGTGCCAGATGCTGGCCCTGCCATCCCTGTGCGCTGGACTTTGGCCCTCGCTTCAAACACAAACAAGGGAACAAACAACACTCAGCCCCGGCGGCTTCTGCTGCCTTCCTAGGAAAACAGAGCTGGAAATAACCTGTTCAGAATGGAAAGAGAAGAGCTGGTGGGGAAGGTTTATGCTAAAGAACTGTAGAAAGAGTATTAAGACTAACTTTTAAATAAGGATTGAAGTATTCTAATAATAGAAATATTAGATGGAAAAAGTAATCTGGAAGGGAGAAGTGTGAGACAGTAATATCTTTCCAAAGCAAATGCAAAAGTTAAATCAGTTGTTAGCAGTACATGGGATGGGTGCTGGTGGTGGGTCGTTAGTTTAAGATTTCAGGTCTTTCAAAAGCTATTGGAAAGCTACATCCTGCAATTAAACAGCAGTTTAAACCATATACTGTTTCTGTACTTCACTAAAAAAAATTACCTGTTCACAGTAGCTTCAAGATCAAATTCTCCCATCAACACCCAAAACCCCCCTTACTCCCAGTCAGCCTCTCCAGCCCAATTAACTCAACCCTAAGAGTAAAGGGTTTCTAAACGTATGCAAACAGTGACCATTAGAAATAGGAAGCCTAAAAGAAGTTTTTTGATAGGTCATCTTTCACACCTTGAGCTAATTAAGGTAAGAGTAGTACACCACAGGGTTTTTCTCTGTGAAAACTTGTTCAGTGCTCCAGTACAATCGCAAATCCAAAGCTGTATTTAAAGTTTCCTGAACTACCAGACTCCATCTCCCCGGCCGCTCTTCTGGTTTTTTGAGTTGTGGTTTATGGTAGGAAACGTTAACAAAGTGCATGCAGTGATTCAAATCTAATTCAGCTTGGTTCATCACTCACATCATCGCTACCCTTAAAAGGAGCTTTCCTGCTAGCTAACTTTCCCCTAGGTGAAACAAAGTCTAAATCATACTGCAAAGCCTCTAAAACTCTTCGTACATGTAACTCAACTTCCATCTCCATAGACACCATTTATCGCTAAACCCAAGAAGTCGGTAATGGAAAGATCTTTGGCTAAGCACTAAATTGTCCAAAATAACAGATATTACGAGTCCTTACTGCAAGTTAAACAGTTTGCAACAACTCTTATTTGCCAGGTGGGGTGAAGGTATTTGCCAAAGGCACATTGAAAAACCTCGTTACTCCAAAGGGTTAATGCCAAAAGTAAGTTAATTTTAACAGGAGGTAAGCACACGCTTAGTAGAAAACAGTTTTAAAAGGTCATAGTAAGTTGCTGTCTCTTACCCATTTCCCGGAGTACTAGAGCACCCTGGAGAATGACTCAGAGAGGTGCTGCCTGCACAAGGACTCTTCTTAGTGGATAAATCAAGCACGCCGTCTGTAGAGACAAAAGAACGACTTCAGTGTTTGAAGAAACAGGATCAGCCACGCTGTCCCTTGACAAAACAAGCCTTTTGGGCTAAAGTCGTATTTAGCACGTGGCATGTTCTATTTTCATTTTTGAACAAACTAAGGCTTGGATTCATTTGCAGTTCGGCTTAACGAGCAACTGCAACACAGTCCTCAGAAGTCACAACGAAAATTGGCAAAATTAAAAGTGCAGCTGTTACCAGAGCCAGAGAATAAAAGATGACCTACAAATAACAGTTCCTGTATAAGTTAACGTGCACATGCTCCGACGCCGTAAGAAGCGTTAGGAATGTTAGAAATTAGGATACAACACAGCCCTTCGCATAACTAACCAAAATCCTCAAATTCCCAAGATATTACCCCCTTAACACAGGGCTTTAAACCAGCATTTGTATTTTTTGTTTTAATCCAAATCTCTGTAGGAAAATTAATCAAGACTTTTATATTGGAGACCTACGTTCAAATGGACACACACACATAAATGTGGGGCTCAGCCTCACCTGGCAGCTAGCTTCAGCTTTCCTCCACGTCTCTGACGGGTCCCTACTGCCAAAGCTGCTGCCTTTCCCCTATCGTGCCATTTTACCCCCTTTCTGCAACCCTACACCAAACTGCTTTTCCTGCTAGACGACTCCTTTCATCCTCGCCGATGGCACTTCCTCACGCTCACCCATGCTCCTCTGCAAGTCCTTACCCAAACTCTGCATTTCTAGGAAGCACAAAAGGCAGCACTTTTTGATAGAAAAGCCTTGCTCCCCCTGCACTGAAACAACTTGAAATTCTGGTCATTTTAATAAGGGCAACATAGTCATAGGAGCAGCACAGCCACTTGAAATTCCTGGAAACTTTGAAACAAGGCATTTACGAGGCAAAGATAAATGAAACCTGATGGGGAGGAGAATGAGAGACATTTTGGAGCTCCTCACTCACTCAATCCACTCGAGTAAATACCACCCAACACAAGAACAATGTAGGATGGCTTTCAGATTGCTTGAAGTTCTCATTTGACATATGGAGAAAAAACATGATAAACAGCGAACTAGAATTAACTTATGGAAAGCTGTTCCACCCACTGCATTTGGGAACACACCATAACCCAAACTTAAGCGAGCAGAGAATTCAACCTTCCTTCTGAACAACACTTATCCAGCCACAAGACAGAGAGCGCGGATCAAGGAGCACCTCCTCGTCAAGGGGCACATCCCGAACAGCACAGGCCAAAGGCACTTGCATCCACGCTTCCTCCGTCAGAAGAGGCGTTATGACCCGCACCAGACTCACACCTCACAAACTAGCTGGGTTCCCCTCCACCCGCCAGAACAGAAATAGAACAAAAAGCACGGCTAGCAGTCTTTTATGACAGCCTCTTCAATCTCTCGTTAGCAAGTTTGGCAAAGCCTCTTCCCAATTACATTAAATGTAAATTGGAAAAAATCAAAACCCCTCACATAGAAGAGGTTCCTGTATAAGTTAACATGCACATGCTCCGACGCCGCAAGAAGCGTTAGGAATGTTAGAAAT
>NW_010267696.1:0-9428 GCF_000690775.1 Eurypyga helias
ACTGTGTGTTAAAACAAATTGTGTGGTAAGTATTGGTTATTGAGATGTTGTGGTGGCTGGGCAAAAATAAGCATGGGGTATCCAGTACCTGAGGGAACTAGCTGTGCTGGATATATATGATACAATAAAACATATTGTATAATATGTTCTATTTTCTATGATTTTTATTACTTATTATTAGTAGTATTTGTATATAGTCATTTAGATTCAATCACTAAACAGTTCTTATCTCAATTTTACGAGCTTTGTAGTATTTTGCTAGCTGGAGATAAACCACGATACCTATAGAAGAACTTCTTGGTTTTTTTCTTATTTTTCCAAAAGGACGTCAGTTTTTTCACATCTTATTTTCTGGAATGGTCTTCTATGTTATAACACTTTCTCATTGCTAGTGGGCTGTGAAAATGTCAAGACATGCAGCTTAGGGAAGGAGAAAGGTTCACAGTAGAAGAGACATTAGAGGATAACAGCTTGCAGCAGTGCTGTGCTGGAGACTGGAGCTGGTGTTCATGCTGGTGTCAAACGTTTTAGCTATTCAGCGTCACCTATAGGTTGATCTGGTGGGCTGGGTCAGACATGAGTGCTGAAGGGGTCCCCTTCTAAGAGGTGCAGACAACTTACAGAGGTGGAAACAGATGGAGAGGGTCTGTCTTGTACAGATAGCCCTCAGCCATGCCACTTGGAGGGATGAGAGAATTTTGTGCCCCACAGCTGCTACAGGTGAGGAGTGATGGGTGGCTTATCCTGCATCAGTCAGAGGCGTCTTGATGTGGTGTGATGGAGTTCAGCGCAGAGCATTCCCCGGTTTTACCTATTCAGCAAACAAGGAGTTGTCACAGGGAGCTGAGAAGAAGCAGAGCTTCATGCAGAGTGTAGGGAGATGCTGGATGAGAGGAAGGACATATGACTGCAGACAATGCTCTATCTGCAAGGTGTGACATAACCTGACTATGACCAAGTATTCTCCACTACTGATGAACACGGTCTAAATTACTGTCAGACAGTTTATATTGATGATGCTGAGCTCAATTTTAATGACCTCTACATCTGTTTTAATAAACTGTATGTCATAACTTGGGCAGCAACTGCAAACACCAGAGCTAAAGAACATGTCAGAGGAAAATACGCAACCAAGAACAGCTGAAATTCGGGCAGCCACCACTGAGGCACAGGGGTTTTGACCTGCTGTGCTCCTTTCCGCCATGGTTTGAGGCTGCTACCTCATCCCAGGGTTTTACAAAAACATTTTCATTCTTATTTGTGCATATTACTGAAAATCATGGGTCAGCAGTGGCTCCAGCTAGTTAACCCTGTTGCATTCCCATTTACATCTAGGTTTCTTCCCTGTCCTTGTGGAAGGCTGGGTGCTGGGTGGATCTCTCACTCAGCATAAATCTGCCATGTGGGCTGGATGGGGCTGGAGGAAGGGGAACAGACTCGTGTTTGTGAGTGACACCTCTGAAACTGCCTGCCTTCAACCTCAGAAGTCCCATTCATTCACATTTTGGACAGATTCATAGAAATATGCTAATTAGCAGGAGCTGAAACGCTCTATCTCTGCATATAACCATATAATGTTTTAGCTGATTTTTTAAACTAACTTTGTACTTTTTGTTTCATTAGCTAAAATAAATACATATATATGTCCCTATATACACAGAAACAGGGACCATTTCAAGAGAATAAATTATTTTTTCTGTAGCTTTATCCTTTTCAAACAAAACCTTTGTATCCTAGGAGATAAGAAGATTGCTTCCTATGACTGGATTTTTAAAAAATAGTCTTGGTATGAATAGCCTTTATCTTAGAGGGTAAAAACACTTAGCACAAGTGCATGGAAATAAAAATGAACATTTCCAAGTCCTCTGCTGTTTTCGCTTTAGGATTTGCATATTTAGGATGTAAGGATGCTCAGAAGCCCCTGCAGTTTTCACCACAGAGCTGATGGCTGGAGAGTAAGACAGCTCTCCCTGTGTCTGATACCAGATGGTTTACCCAGAGTTCCCAGAACCCCACTATTACATGACTTTAAGCTTCCTTGTTTTTCCTAAATAATGTTATCTTGGGGTTCTTAAGTGACCAGACCCAAACTCACAGGCAAAGAGATATTTCTTATTTCTATTAGATTGGCATGTATTGCTCATAGGTGTGTGTGCAGCAGAGCACCAACCTTGTGGGGTTGGCAGTACAAAGGCAAGAGGCAAAAGGAAGGGAAGAGAGCAAGAAGCAGAGTGTGGTGATCTCTATGCAGAGTTTTGAGCAGCAAGCCTGAGCTTACTTTGGTCATGCTCAGCACTGCCTGATGTGTGTTAGTCCCTCATCCAAATCCAGGCAACTGCATGGTGTTCAGGTTGGTGGCAGGAGTGTGGTACTGATACAAGCCCCACTGAGGCTCTCTGGAGTCTTAAAAGGCACTGAGGTGCTTGTCCCAAGGACACAGTGCAGGCTGTGCCCGTGGTCCTACTCATCCTCTCTCCTTTTTTCTCTTAATCCTCCTGTGAGCACATCCCACAAAGCTTCCTCTTCATCCCTTCTTCAGGCTGCAGGAGTGGAAAGTACTGCTTTGGCCTCCTCCCTGCGTATGCTGCTCCCCACCTCTGTCTCACAGGAGGGAAGGCAGAGCAAGTGGAGCCTGTTCGTCCTCCTTCCTGAGGACAGTTTGAGATGACAGCAAATGGATCCTTTTCTGTACTGCTGTGCTTGAGTGGCTCATGTAACCCAAGAACAGCAGAAAAAACCCAAGCCATGAGATCTCTGTCTGAGTAGTACAGATGACCGTCTAAATACTGTTCAGTGCCAAATGGCTTGCCAGCTAAGTGGAAACTGCTCAAGAAATATTCTGTTTTCTTAACATGTAAACGTTCTTTTTTTTTTTTTTTTTTGTCCAAAGGATAATAAACGGTGAAGAAACTTGTTACTTAAAAAAAAAGCCAAACTTCTGAAAACCAAACAAGGTATCGTAGTTGATGCACACCTGCATGGACCAAACTATTTTTTTTGCCAGGCACTTGTATCCTAGAGGTATCACAGTCTGAGTGTTTGGCTATCCATGCTCGTTCATTCAAAGCTTTCTTGCTGGTGCAACTCAGATCAGCAACAGTGGAGGAAATCAGCAGCCACAAAGGAAGAGAGAAAAAAAGTTCATTCTGAAGAAAGGAACAAGTTATAGAAAGAAGCAGAAAATGCTGATATTTCAGGTCCTAACTCTATTCAAGCTTTCGAAATTCATAAGGGCTAAGCAGACAATCCACAAGCAAAAGCAAATTTCCCTTCACTCATTTTTTAAATTCTCCAGAGGTAAAAAATGTTGCAAATAGAGTCCTTGGTACTAGTTCTAGTGTACATGGTGAATGTATACCATGCTCCCAAGCTTGTGCAGAAAAACTGAACCATCAAAGCAGAATCTAGTTATACATTCCAGATATATCTACTGCTCAGTTCAGTATATTCAGCACCTGGTATTGTTTCATAGCTGCTTTCATCAATAGACACAAACAGTGCAGTATACAATAAAGGTAAATTGGTATTCATATGTAGATTTGATACCTCCCTAAGCAAACCATCTGGAAGTCCTCTGGAAAGGATGAGTTTCCACTTTTGTCTCTCAGCAAACTGGGTACAAATCATAGAATCATGGAAACATAGAATGGTTTGGGTTAGAAGGGACCTTAAAGATCATGTAGTTCCAGCCTCCATGCCATGGGCAGGCATGGATGGGGTCAGAGTATTGCAAATGCTGCTCTATTCCCAGGAGAAGCTGGGAACCTGCTTTAGCTATTGCCCTGACTGGTGGGTTTGGGTCCAAAAAGTATGGTTAGACAGGGAGCTGCTGAACTGTTCCATTCACTGCCATGTGGATGACGGCTGTTCAGCCAGCTTGTTTCATGCATGAGTTTCAGTGCAAATGAGAGAAGAGCAGCCTTGCCCTAGGAGGTGTCACAGACTACCTGCAAACCAGGGTGCAAGAGACTTCCACCCACAGCTTCATGTGTTCAGCATCCAGTTCTACTGGGCCAGCCTGCGCACCTCTCCCAGGCACAGCTGGGAATCTCTTCTAGCCACCAGCCTTCACTGCAGTGCTAGACCTGAGCTGGGGTGGGAAAAAACCCAGGCTTAAATCTTGGGACACCTCAGGATCTGCACAGCTGGGAATCTCTTCTAGCCACCAGCCTTCACTGCAGTGCTAGACCTGAGCTGGGGTGGGAAAAAACCCAGGCTTAAATCTTGGGACACCTCAGGTCTGGTGGCCTCCTGGAGAAGAAACAATTACCATGGGAGATTTAGTGCTTATAAAGAACAGCACCTGCCTGGAGTTTGGTCATCACAAACTTTTGCAAAAAGGTATGTTCTGAAGGAGCAGCAAAATAGTTTGCTACTGAATCACGTGTGAGGAACTTTGCGGGAAGACTGCTGCCCCTATCTGGTTTTGGTTGGAAAGTGTACGCAGGCACTGTGGGATGTTTCAAAGGCAGTGTGTGGCCACAGCACCACTTGGATTGTATGGCAGAGGTCAGGCGGTAACTTTTCATAGACTGACAATAGGGATGAGACAGACAAGCTGTTGGATACGTACGTGGCATTTCCCAGGTCTAGAGCAGCAACAGCAAGCTGTAAGGCGAGAACTTGAAAACAATTATTTTGAGTTTCTGAGTCAAGTTTTGCCACGAGAAACATCTCATTACGCTTGTCTTACCCTGCCTCAGCATCCAAGGCCTGCCTCTGCCCCGAGCATCACTGCATGGACAAGGCAGTCTTGTGCCATGTACCTTTGCAAGTCTGGGAGTGGCAGTAACTCTGCAGCTAGTCCTGACTCAGATTTAGCCTCATGGGTATTACCTGTCTGTTGCAATTCTTTTGCAATCTACTCCAGATGGACAAGCAGCCTGGACTCTCAGCATCAGTGGTGGTTGCTACTCTTTCTTGCTTTAAAGGATCAACACCCAGATAGTCAAAGGGCTCCCTCAGAAACCAGCTGGCTCAGGACTTAGGCAAATTTGGGCCACTTCTGCTGGGCAACCTATGAACAAGAGCATATGCCTTGATCTCTAGGCATTGCTCATGCTTACCCTGCCTGTCTGACAGATCCCGCCTATGTGTTCAGGGGTGCTTCTGCATACACCCCCCTCATTTCTCATGGCTCTACTTTAGGAACTGAAGTCAAGGAGTGTCACAGGTTTGGGAATTCCTGTCTCTGGAGCAATGTCTGACATAGGTCACTACTGGTGCTGCAGTGTTTGCTTTCCTCCCTCTATAACTGAAGTGTTGAGCCTCTGTTTACAGGAATGTTTCTTTGATTTTCTACTGTCAGAGCCCTGATGGCACTACTAGGCCTTAATGGAACCTCCACCCATGCACCCTGGCCAGGAGCCCATTTAAACTCAGGCTTGGGTCCCTCGTCCATGCTTGAGGTGTCCTGTAGATGTGTCTGTCATCAGTCCTGTCTCTGCCTCCTGTATGGACCCCTCCTGCATTTTGGTGGGGCTCCCTACTCAAGGTAAGTGCCAGCAACAGCTTTTAGTCTGTGCCAGTTCTGTGTGGGAAGCATAGCTGGCACACTCGCTGTTTTCTTGCTGGGTTCTAGAAATAGGTTTCACTGCTGGTGCTATGATGGGGCTCTCAAGAAAGGTGAAATCCAGCAAGAGCATTAAGTCTTTGCTCCTCTTTCAGGGAGCCATTGCTGGAGGGTTTGGAAGTGGGCTGTGTCTAGAGTGAAGAAGGAGGAAAGAGAAATCTATATGTCTCAGAAGAAGCAGAGAGTGCAGCATTTGGTGGTGCTGTGAATGAAATACAAAAAGTCACTGAGGCCTTGCAACACCCTTCAATCCTGGCCACTTTCTGTGTGAAACATTACCCCGCTGTGCTGCAAGTTGCTAAAGCATTACCTTGAGGGTTTCGACTCATAATCCTTGACAGGTTGCAGGTGCACTGTGTATGTGGTTCAGGCTGGATGTTTTTAAGAACCTGGTTTTGGATAAGCATGTGGCGTATCTGTTTGTTCTGCATTGCAGGCTCTTAAAATATTAAGTGCTATTAATGACAAAAAGACAGGAAAAATAATTAAATTTGTGGGTAAGTGTTTTTCTGAATGTCCTGGGAAAAGGTGGCCATTTTAAAAATTGGTTTGGTAGGCTACAGTGCATGTAAACTAATGCTGATGTAAACTAATGCTCGCATTGCATTGGTAGAGCAGGGAATGCATTTGTTGCATAGATGGGCATTGATGAAGGACTCATGGTTCTTAACCAGACTCCCAAACCACATGCTGAGGTGGTGGCTTCATCTGACACTGCGATGTGTTTGGGCTGTGTGTGTACAAGGTCACTTTCAAATCCTTATGGGCATGGGATGCCTGGTGTATCAGGTAGCAGAGTTACAATTCTGCCTTGACAGTCCTATCTTGGAAGAGAAACTTCCTCCTGACTTTCCTAACTTTCACTTTCCAACTTCACATCTTCTGATGAGGTCAAAAGACATGTCTCTACTGAACACAGAGAAGCTGGAAGCTGTAAAGAAGGAGTTACAGAAATTAGTTGAAATAGGTGCTACCTAAGTGTATTTATATTTACAGTGGTATTTCATGAGGTATCAGAAATAGGATCTGTTTCTTTTTCTTAGCAGAATAAGCTTTCAAGCTACTGTTCCAGTTCTGTATGTTTCTTGGGAGTATTCTAGAAGTAGACAAATAAGTATAAAGTGTAGCTGGATTGTTTCAGGTCTTCAGAATTTATTGATCCTGTCATTCTCATTACAAAACTGGTTTACACCTATTTTCAGTTCTTATGTGAGAAGGTATGTATTAAGTCATTGTCAGGATATGCTGCTGTAACATATGTTCTAAAACATGCTTTTTAGTTATTTGGTTTCATGATATAACAAGAAATATTCCAAGAATACATATTTTATTTAAAGCATAGCAAGGACTGCTACACTTTGAGGATTTTATTCCATCTGACCAGTGCTGTCTAGTGGTTGAAGCTCAAGATCAGCGCACAGTTTGGTTATTCTGTACTAATTTAGTACTATGTACTAAATACTTGAAACTGGGCAGCCAGTAAATGTGTAGTTCCACACTGGCTGTAATATTTTTGGCTTCTTGGGTATTATGCTAAGAAAAGATTTTTCGACTGTTTTTAAGGATTCTTTCAAAGCATGCATATACTTTCAGAAGCTAAGAACATCTTAACCTAGAGGTATAATCTTAGGCAATTTTACAGGAATATAAGCAACCTGGCAAATTGACATAGGCTTCCTGAATGCTGCTTTATGTATGTTGTAGGCTTGAAACAAACCTCGGAAAGGAAATGTTTACATTTTACATTTTTGTTTATTTTTTATTCAGTGCTTTCGAGACACTTTTTCCAGTCATTTCCCACATTGGTTAAGTTTTGTCTTTGGTAAACTAACCTTTGTGAACTTCTAAAAGTGAAAAAAAAGTCTAAAATAAGTCTCTTCTGGAATGTGCTGGTTTAACCAGGCAGTTAGAATATTGAAGATTAAAATTTAACTGGTCAGATTTTTTTTTTTTTTTAATTTTTACTTTGTCATAAAATGTTTGATTTAGAAACTTGGAATTATTCCTTTTAATTATTTTCAAACAGGATTGCAATTTTGTGCCTTCTTTTTTTTGTGCACTTGATACTTTGAAGGATTTTATACTTTCAATATTGCTTTAAAGTGCATTTGAGTCCCTAAACATTTTTGCTTTTTGTTTCTTTACTATGTTTTTAAAACCATTCTAGGGCAAATGAGCACCTGAAGGATGATGATTTGATCAGCAAGGAGGATGCTGCTTTTGACTCTGTGTTTGCTGGTATCAGGGAGGTTTTTGCTCACGTGGCCCTTTCTGAGCGTGTCCTGTGTAAATGAGCTTCTCATGGTGTGGAAGCAGATGCAATGAAGAAATGCAGTATTTCTTTAGTTGTATACGTGGTTGCAATGCGGTGGAAGTATACATGGACTTAACTATTGCCTGACTCATACACTGTAAATCTGTGTGCACGAAAGTGTGCATTTGTACGTACATATGCATATATTTAAAGCTTGTGCCTAGTTGATAACCAAGCCCACAGGGCCATAAGTGAAGGTCATTTGGCACTTTTAAGCTGTGTTTCTAGGTATTTACTGCAGTCTATCTCTTGTAAAGCTCAAAAATGTAGCTTTCAGCTTGTTTTTAATTTCTCCTCCTAGTTGTGTGTGTGCCCGTGTGTGCCCTATATACGTGTATTTTGGCTTCCAGCTTCAGTTTAACATAGCTTGGATCTTTCCATTTTCCTTGACAGCTTGATTGAAGACACTTTTCTTCTTGCAGTAGGGGGAAACAATTGTGTGTAACTGAGGATAGTTGACTGTAATAGAAAACACAGTCAAACAGTAAAAAGTATTTTTTCTTAATATTTGGTGGGAGTAATTTTGGGAAATGTGGTATCAGTGTATCCAAGAAGGTCTCATAAGTGTATATATGTTTCTTTTGTGGTATTTGATGCTTGAGGTTTGCTTAGAGTTGTAGAGCATGTCTGTTACATCTCTGCAAACATTGGTTATCGTTTGTATCTTCAAGAAAGAATGCTGTACTGAAACAATACATTGGGCATTCCTCCATCCTGGCCATGGTAAGTGCATGCTCACTTCCCTCTTCCACATGTGTTAGCCTTAGCTTTTACTGTACTTGACCCAAGAATAAACTTAGCTTCAGGCTATGTTCTTAACCTGCTACCCACACTGTGCTGTTGGCATGTATGCTTGAAGGTGACAGGTCTGTCATGGGAGGTCAGAGTTGTATGGTCTGTATGGGGCTTGAGTGAGTAAGGGCTGGTCTTTCTTCAGTATTGTTGCATGGGGTCACTGGGTGCCGAAGCCAGCTCAGGTCCAGTCACTGCTGCAATTCTGGCAAGGCTTGTCCTCGGTAGGTTCAGGTGATCTCTGCCAGAGTGATTCCTACAACACAGAACTCAGAACAAGGGTTATTTGCAGCAGTTAATGTCCATCATTAACTGTCGTCTTAATGCCATAACATTGGAGAAATGATGATTGTTTCTTGGAGGATTCTTCTGTGGACATAGTTGCCAAGACCAAAGCTGTAATGGTTTGTTATTATGACCTTTGTTATTCCATTAGGCTCAATAGCTTTAAAAAAAATGTTGTGTGCATACTTTAGGAAAGTTTTTACCCATTACATTGACCTGACATCATAGTTTATACTACAAAATGTATTGACAAAGTAGTGTTTTCATGTCAGGAGGACAAATTTTTACAACTATAATCTGCCCTTAGTCATCATAAATACAAATGTATTGGTAAAACAGACCTTGTTAATGCAGCCAAGAGAAATGCTAGACCATATTTCAAATCAATTGAAGCACGGGTCTATAAGCTCCACGACTTTTTTGCGCAGCTTCAAATGATACAGCCCGGAAGGCCAAACGTATCCT
>NW_010267697.1:0-6502 GCF_000690775.1 Eurypyga helias
CCACTCAGACATTGAGATGTTGACCCAATGAAATGGGTGCACCTTCAGGTTCTTCCTGAGCCTGATCCTCATTAACCATGGGTGGCTCTCCATTCTTCTAGTTCCTGCTCTTGCCTTCTGCAACTTAGTATTCTTATTATGGGTAATAATTCAAGGCAGTCCCATCCTATGAGACCAGTTCTTGAATACAGATGATATGGCATGGAAAACTGCATTAAACAATAGCAAAGGACCTTCTCCTTAAACAGTCCTCCCCACTCAACACTGCACTGAGTTTGAAGAGGTATTGCAGTCCGTAGCTGACGTTGTCACCAGTTCTAAGCACCAAAACTTAAAAGAGAAAAGTCAAATAGAGGAAACGAAAAACTAAAATATGAGCATGTGTAAAGAAAACTATACACCAAAACCAGTAATTCACCTTTCTATGTAAAGCACTGTGTAGATCCACTGCATCCCTAATCTCACCTAACATTTATATTCCATGGAAAGTTGAAAACTCTATGATAATCCCACTTTGAATGGGATATTAGACTAAACTTCTAGTGGTTCCTTTCGTCAACATTTCCATCATTATATGATTCAAATCGCCGTTAGACAAAAGATGCAATTTTCTAGTATAAGTTTGATTTTTCTCTGAAGTGTTACCTGCACATTACCAGACATGATAAATGTATTTAGGGTATAATTAGTATTTTTCTAAGAAATAAATACTGCTGTTACACTGAAAATGTTGTATGTTTCATTAAAATTTCTTTATTTCAGTGTGTGGGTTTAATATATTTAATCTTCCAGAGATAACCATTATGAAAGCATTTCAGTGTTAGAAGTGGAGTAATTTCTGTAAGTATACTTAGAAGCTCAAAACAGATCATTTACTTTGTTTCTAAATATCCCATATTTATGCCTCATTTGAATGCACAATTTTCAGTACAGTAGTGACCCTGTATTGTAGCAGCATACACTGTATCTTTGGTTCTGCAGTTCTGTATTCTTGGTTCATATTTCTAGGCACCTTACATACGCAGAGCATCAATGCTGAAAACAGTTTTCTGTAGGCTATTAATATTAATATTTGTTCCTTACAGCAAAATCAGCTGTAGAATTTAATGTGAAATATTTTCATAGTAAACAAATATAAAGTATATTTAGTATGAACTTTCAAACAAATTGTTGCTCCATTCAATGCAGCAGCAATGCAGTTTGGTCTGTTTGGGTAACTGGAAGTGACAATTTCTGCATTCTTACTAATCTTTTAGAAATGTTCTTTGCCATCCTGTACTGCAGGTTCATTTTTCAGACCTCCAGAATTTTTTTCTTTCTACTGTTTAAAATCCACTTATATACACAAGTATCCTGATTTTTTTTTTAATTTAATTTTTTTTTTTTTTTTTTTTAGCTCATGGTGGGATGTCAAGGGAGAAACGAAAGTTCCACAAGCTTAAAAGTAATGAATGTGCTTTGGAAGCACCAGCAATATTTGTATTCAATACTTTAGCATCTTCCATAAGAAATTCTTCATACTACACTTTTAATCAGCAGAACTATTGAGTGTGTACAGGACTTCTGTACCTTAGCTGCTTATCATGAAACTGGGCAGTTAACATTTCCTGACTTTCACCTTTTGTCTGTCTGTCTGATGCCCAGTCAGTCCCCAAGCAGCAGCCCCACAACCAACTTTCATCTACTTTATTGCTGAGCATGATGTCGTATGGTAAGGGATATCCCTTTGGTCAGTCGGGGTCAGCTGTCCCAGCTGTGTCTCCTCCCAGCTTTATGTGCACCCCCATCCTACTCACTGATGGGGCAGTATGAGAAGAAAAGGCTTTGATTCTGTGTAAGTACTGCTCTGCAGTAATGAAAACATCCCTGAATTATCAAACTGTTCTCAGTGCAAATATAAAACATACTCCCATACTAACTACTATGAAGAAGATTAACAGCCAAAACCAGTGTAATCACAAAGGGTTTTCTGAAGATCATGACTGAACTGCTATTTTTTCTGAGTTTCTGAATTATTTGATAATAACAGAGAAACATGCACTTGAATGTTAAGGGGCACAGTAGACATAGGGTAAAATTGGCTAGATTTTAAAATATTTTTTTAACTTCAAGAAATATAACTTCCATATGCTTGTGATATTAATTTTAAATTATTTTAATTTATTATATTACAGACCAGGAGAACAAAATACCCATTATTTTAAGAAATGTTTCATATTAAGCAGGGGTTATTTAAGTTGACAGAATTAGCTTGAATTAAATAATCAATGTTATAATATTGATTTTATTTGTTACCTGACTATTGTCCTTATTCTTTTTAACTATGACAGGCACATCAAGATAATAAAAACAATGAATCACTTATTGTTATTTTGCCTCAGTTGTTTTAAGTCTTTTAACAATAAGCATAGCTTTCAGTCCATTTCTGATACAATGGCTGAAACTGGAAAAAAAAAAAGAAATTGAGGGCAAAGCGAACTTCAGTAACTATTATTTTCATAATAAATCACAGACATCTTATATCTTAACCATGTCTTGAATTTTCTTAGCAAATGGATTGGGAATTTACTGGTTTTTGAGTAACCAGACTAAAATGCAACATTCCTGAAAGCTCTCAGTAAGTCTCCAAATCTCTTGGTGATACCCAGAAGCATGGTGTTCTTGTTTTGTTTTGTTTTTAGAAATGGAAAAATAATTATAAAACATATTGTGCTAATAAATCAAAAAAGGCGCTTGAAATAATCTCATAAAATGTTATGACTTAAATAATGCCCTTCATCAGTATTCTTTGTTTAACATTTTATGTTTATTGATAAATGAAGATGCATTTAAATAATTCAAACAAAACATTAGCTGCAAGCAAGGAATTAATAATTGATAGGACTGGAAGGGCTTTTTTTCACTTGGGAAATAGATAATATTAGCTTAATGTGGGGTTGTAGGAACAGAGGAAATGTAATGGATCTGCCTGCTTTAAACTGATGATGGTTATTGTGGTCTGAAAGTTGCTACAAAAGCAAAAGCAAGACAGCTCTGTAACTGCAATAGATTTCACTCATAGGAGCTGACAATGCAAATTGTGGTTTGATTTGCCAGATTTATACATGGGAGGGGATCTAATAAACTTAACATATGCTAAAAGAAAAAAAAAAATGCTATTAAACTTAAGTCTGAGAGTTTTAAAAGGACAGAACCACAACAGTTATGGTGTCTAACATTTGGATTTTTTTTTCCCCCAGTCTGCTAATTTATGAATATCTTCATCCGTAGTTTGCTTTAAGTCAGGGAACCACTACCAAGGATACTGTAACACGGAAGCCAGTGCATTCGTGAGGATTCTCAGAGGAAGACCATTTAGTCTAGAAACACTCATCGTAAGGTTTTATTTAGATTTGCCTGTAAAGAAGCCAAACTGTTCCAGCTGTGCATTTGACCATGCCAGACTCTTCTGTGGAGATGTAGAAAAACAGATTTCTCAGGTCCTCTCTTAGGAGGGAAATTTCTGTTAGTGATCCTCCAGTTGTGTCTGGTGATAGCAAAAACCTACGTAAGTACTCTGAAATCAGTTGTGCAAGTCCCATTTCCATTCGTCTTTGGAGAAATTAGATTCATAGAGATCTGAAAGCCTACCAAATTACATTTTCATTTCTGTATAGTATTTATGAATCTACAATCCAGATGTTCATACTACACTCTATCAGCCAGAAATTTGCATTTGCACATGTAACCAACATTTCACTTTGTGTTTGATATGCAGGACAAAATTTAAATAAAATAAAATAAAAATACTTTAGCATACACCTGCAATAATTTCAAAGATGTTACTGGCCCAACAGCATAAGATTATAATCAGGTATTTGGTACACAATTAGAAAATTAATATTTTTCTAATCAAAGATCTTTTAGTCATAAACAAGAATATACAAAACCATAATCTGATCTGAAAACCAGTAGCATTTTTCAGGTTTTATAATTAAGTTCAAAAGATCATTGCCTTATTTTATTTGACCCCAACTACTAGAAATCAAAGCTTTATGATATCAAGGGTTTTTACTTCAAGATAGTGCTAGAGTAGCCAAATACTTCTAATAAAAACATGAAATACAACACTTTTCACTACTTAAATGGGTTGTACCTTGTGTCATCACTTATGAAAAATGAGTCTGCCATATTACTGAAAATGAACAGTTGTGTTTTCTACCTATTTTCCACAGGGGTAAATGGTTATAAAGGGATCAAGGCAGTGAAGAATCAAGTTCTGTATCTCTAGTTATGTGTGCCAAGTTCATACCTGAGCATCTCCCAGAATAGGTTTTCTTAAGCAGACAGATTGTAAGCCTGCACAAAATTGATTTCAGAAATGCAAATGGGAGAAAGCAGCTTTGTTTTCCAGCCATTGCAACACTCGACATGACATTTAGATAGACTTGCTTGCATTGACAGTAGGCACATATGTCTACTATTTTGTTTTAAAATATATGTATTGCTTTTAATAACAACATTACAGCTGTTCACAAAATGACGCCTCTAGACAGAAGCACTACAATGAAAAGAGAGTATCAACAGAAGGACTGTATCTGCATGCAACTCTTACAGTTGCCAAGAAATGAAGATATAACATATGGTCACTTTGTAAAGGTGAGCTGAACAAAAAACAAGCAGCAACCTAGCCAATTTCTGTCATTTGAATTCTCCTGTTCAAAACCCAATTTAGTTTCATATGACTCTTGCTAATTTGAATGATGTATTTATTAAAACATGAAACAGCCAGCCCTGCAACTGGGAAAACAATTTTAAAATAAATTCATGGAAGGATACGTTGCCAATTTTTCACTTGTCTAGAGCTATCCTTTAAAAATTAATGTATAATTTTGCAGCAGAAGAATCGAATGCTATTAACAGCTTGCTAGTGTGAAGAGAGGAAGTTGTAACTTATATTAAATATCCCACTGTTGATATGCCTATGAATGTCTTCCCTTGATTTATTTGTTTATTGAACTGCCTTGGAAGGGCCACTCCTCACAGAAGTGCATTGGGGAATGTTAACATAACCCAAGTCTCTGGGATGATCTTTCTGGACATCACCCAGAAAATGACAAGATTTAGGAAAAAAGTGGTAAGTGTTTAATTTCCCACTGTAACAATTTATAGACTCTATAGGGAAAGTGTGGACTCCAGACAATCTGCTCTTTTAGGCGACATTGCTTCTTTTGTACCTGAATAGACAGCAAAAATTCAGAGCTGAGTGGGGGTTTTTATCAACAGAAAAAAAAAAAAAAATCAGATCCTTGATATAATTCCGTTTAGTGATAATGAACATATACATTTATGGCTCCCTGAGTGCCTGAGAAAAACAACAGGAAGGATTTTTTGTTTACAGCACCATACCCCAAGCTGCTCTTTCCTTTCTTTTTCACTATTTCAGTTCTTTTTGCAGATGCATTCTGCAGCCCCTTTTGTACATGGTGTTTTCTCCATATTTCCTCTCAGATTGTCTAATTCTGAATCTTCCACTTGTCCACAAAGGCAGAAACCTTTACAAACAGTAGCTTACACTTCTATGTGTTTTGCTTCAGATTATGAGATATGCCTGTGCTTACACTTTTCCAAGTCCCTTGTTTAAACTATGTCATACAGACAACTTAGTTACTCGCCTTATTTCCAATGTATTTCAGCCTTACCAAGGCTATTTATAATGTGGACAACAACATATTGCAAGATCGTTTCATTCAAGCTAAGAGTTAGGGTGTTCCTTTGACAGACCCAGCTGTTATTTGGCCAACACAATCAGCTTAAAGAACTCCTGTCTTTATTACACCTGAGTTCTCAATTCTGAGTTTCTGTAAACCTAGAAGGTTGAATGATAAAAATAATAAAGGAATGAAGAAAACCAAAACAAAACAAAATGAGCAAAGAAAAAAGAAATTATGCATAGAACTTTCAATCAGGGTTAATTCTTCTGTAGTTTATCTGTTGTATCCATATTAATTCTCTGTGGCGGATTTCCACTAGAAGTGCTGAGGAAGTGCTTAGGCCCATAAAGAACTGGAAGAGCTGTGCATTCCAGTTCCCTAGCAAAACTGTCACAGCCAGTACAGTCTGTACAAGTAACTTGATCAGAAATGTCAATTTATCACATTAAACTGGAAAGAAACCTATCAGGCAGGAAAAATTATTTCCACTGCAGGTCTGACACAGTCCTGATGAAAGATGAGAACCTGAGAGAGAGGGAAAAATGATGGTCTGCATCTCAGAGCAGCTACCTGCTTTTCAGGAACAGCTCAATGGCTGTGGCAGGGCTTTCTGTCCCCGCTGTTGTAGCAATTTCAGACTCCGGAGTCAGTGCCCATGTAAAGCTCCAGGTCATCACACTAGTTGGTGGTCAGAGCAAGAATAAGATTTGTTAAGACTGCTAACGTGCATTTGGGTCAATAGGACAGACCAGTGAGAGGGCTGAGAAAAGATCAGCACTCACTAATTAGGACACTGCTCAGCTTTCCCT
>NW_010267697.1:6533-6964 GCF_000690775.1 Eurypyga helias
GTTTAGGATAGAGGTTATGGAGAATATCAAACAAAACATCCAGCAGTGCAATTTTTTTGGTTGATCAGGTAGACACCATATCCACATATTCAGCCAGTTCTTCAGGGAAATCAAGTACCACAGCTGCTCCCCTACAGACACTGCAGACACTAAAATGAGAGCCTCTCTTTTAAGATTTTTTCTAGAGGGAGATTCAATGTAACTCACTGCTTTTCGTGGCTATACATTGAAGGAGTTTTTCATTTGCACTGGTAAATTCTGAATATTAAACTGAACCAGTGATGCTGTCTGTCTCTTTTCTGAGAAGAGCACGATGTCCTGAGTCCACTGCATAGCCGCTACAAGCATAGCTCACATTAACCCACAGTAGCACCACTTTCCAATCCATCCAGCCAAGTACATGTACGTCTGTGTGCTGGGTTCAGCCAGGA
>NW_010267698.1:0-6678 GCF_000690775.1 Eurypyga helias
ACCCAGCCTGTCCTTGTGCTTGGTACACAGAGTGAGAGTGCTGCTGGCACCCCTGGGGCAGGGAGTTACTGGGACCACCAGACCAGCCCCTCATGGGACCACAGGACAATCCAAGTTGGGAGGGACCTCAGGAGAGCATCTACTCCCAGCACCTCCTCCTGGGACCATGAATGCTGTGGCCAGCTTTATGGTTTTGCAGTATCATTGCAGTGCCTGAAACAGTTTTGTGGAGGGTAGAAGAGAAATGGGTGGCTGGAGGTGAAATTCATCTGGCCTTGGTGCCTTCAGAATCAAACAGAAAAATATCCCACCTTCCAAAGCACTTGATTTGCCCCTCATGGTTGGCATGTTCCAAGCTTGACCTCTATGAATGCTGCTTTTCTACACTGTCACACACCAGCCCTGACATACATTAAGAATAGTTCCGTCAAAAATTATGCCCTACTGGGGATTTCTTTGTAGTATAAAGCAAAGGAATAACAGAGATTAGTGCTCCTAGGAAGGCAGTCACACCTGCAAGGCTGGGCAGGGAGTTCAACATAGAAGATAAGGATGCGAAATTATGGAATTTTCTTTTTGAAGCAAAACTACACTACAAAAAATAAAAGAGCTCTCATCTGGCAATGAAATCCACTGGAAGAGGGCTCAGGAATGCTGAGGTCCAAGGGATTTCTGAAATCCTCTCAGTCCTATGTGTGAAAGAAGACAAAAATCCTAAGAGGCAAAAATTGCCAGTTGTGCAAAGCTCAGAGAAGGCAAACCCATGCAAGCTCACAGAGCTGGTAAAGGAACCCTCAGCAGAGTTTATAAAAATTAAAGTTAATATTCTTTCCATTTTGTGCTCTTGGTCATAGGTACAGACGGTGAAGAAGAATTACTGATTGGAAGCTAATGACTGTCTAGGGATGAGGGATATTAACTCGCATACATTTAATTTGGGTAAATAGAGGGCAGTCACAGCCGGCATGAGACTGCGGGGGGGGTGTGTGTGTGTGTTTCACCTGCATGTGCCTGTACCTGCAGTCAGTGTTTCTGCAGGGCTGATTTCCAGAGAATAATTATTATTTAAATAAACTGTATTGAAAATTGTAGGAAAGAAGTGGTTCTTTGAGAAAAGCTGCACAGACAATAAAAAGATACTACTGCTCAGTCAAGAAATAGGATTATTCTTTGTTAAAAGAAACATATAAGATGGGAAAAAATGGGGATGGAGAAGAGCTGATATAAATTGTAACAGAAATACAATAGGAAATTGGTGAAGGAAGTTGAAGGGTTTTGTGTGAAAACCAGGAAATTGAAAGGTCAGGGAAAAGATGAAGAAAGTATGTAAGTGTTTCATTTTTGAGGAAAAGAGAAACTTCTACAAGAGACTGAGCTTCCTTCTGCTATGACACTAATGATCAGCTGTGGGAGAGCAGTGAAAATCAGCCCTTGCACCAGCAGAACTGCATCAGTGCCTGCTCCGCTCTGAAGCCATCACTCCCAGGCAATGGCAAAATGGTCAGAAAGGCTGAAATCTCTCATGCACACCCCCCCCAAAAAAACCAGGGGTAAAATCACTGCGTCGCTATTACAGACATTGTCTTACCTAATGTTACACTCAGCCTCTGTGCGACCTGGACTCAACCACTGGCCCCTTCCACTGGTTCTGAAGGGACCATAGAAAGCCATGGAGCTCATGCTGGGAAAAATTACTCCCTCCTGAGCTCGTCTTAGTCCTTTGCAGAGGGACTAACGCAGACATTATGCCCCAGAAACCATGGCACACATGTCCACCCATGGGGAGGTGAATATTATATGGAAGGAATGCACATGCTGATGAATTATGGAGGGCACGTGCCCATCCCCTTGCACATGCACATGTGTGCACACACAATATGGATGGCTTTCTTCCAACCTAGCAGAGCCTGGGGAGGGTATCTCTCCACATTTTGGCATCGGTCAGACATTTGTACAGCACCCACCCGAACCCTGCTAAAGCAGATTCTATGATTCTATTTGTTTAAATACCAGGTCCACGCTGCTGAAATTAGCACAAGGCAAGTTTAGAGAGGGCTGGACAAGATGCCTCACCCAAGACATGCCCTATGGCTAGCTTCACTTTTTGCAGCGTGAAGATGCTGAGCATTACAGATGTTTAGGGATCATATAACAGGGCCTGAATATAAAGTACTGACCCCTGGGGCCAAATGGGCCCATTTTGCCAGCTGAGCCATCCTGACTGCCCAGCTGCAATAGCTGCAGCTTAAATTGCTAAAGCCACCGAGGTAAATTGTCTGATGAGGGATGGCAGGATTTATTAGAGGCTTTCTATTTGCCTCCCTATATTCCTGGCTTCGATGGAGCTAGGATGCTGTAATGGGAATGAATTGCAACTTGTTTTTTGTAGACAATCATGGGTTTAGGGATTAGAAAACATCTGTCCATTCCCCATCTGACACACGTCTCCTTCCAGCCTCTGACAGATGCTCTGATTTATAAATTCACTCACTGCTGCCGACAAGACCCAATCTCGTCCAGAAGAGCTGTGACAAAGAAGGACAATTAGCCAGTTATGCCAGCACAAATGACCAAATACTTGAGCAGCTGAGACAATCTGAACAGATTTGTATTAGGGAATGGAGATGGAAAGGCCATATGGTCCACAATCAAAACACAGGACCCGTTATATGAATTTCCACTCTGAATGGGCAGGGGCACTCATGGCTGCATCTGTAAAGAGAAAAATCTTGTAAATACAGGCTCTTTGGGGAAGTGCTCAGACAGCATGATCCAGTTTTACCCTGCTTTTCTAGCTACTGGGTATTTGCAGGGCATGTGTTGGCATTCCTTTTTCATTTGCTCCATGGTTCGATGCTTGCAAGATGCCGGATGCACAAGCGGTTCACCATCAGCTCCCACTAACTCGGGGTTGCCCAGGGGGCCAAGTGCACTTTTGGGTATCCCTGCTCCACTGCTATGGGCGAATCCTGCAGTGTTTTGTGTTACAATAAGTATCTTTTTTAGCAGAAAGATTTGTGTATTAGATTCCTGGTTTTCACTAAGCCTCTGCTGGGTCGAAGCTTCCCCTCTGCTTTCTGTTGCGGTGGCAGGAGAAGCAATTCATAAACTGAATTTTACTCTTCTTCAAAAAAGAGGGGAAATCCTGGCTATAAAAGCAATGTCTTAAAGCTGCAAGTGATCAGCTTGCAAAGGGCCTCGTGAAGATGTCAGTTGTGTTTAATAGCATCTGGACATGATTTATGGCTCTCTTCAGAGACATCAGCAAAGAAATTACACCCAGAAATAAGCGGTTCTGACCAGAAGTGACTCAGGTGGTAAAGCACAGGCTCTGCTGCACTGATTCATTGTTGACCTGTGGTTCACGGACCACTAATGAGCTATAAAGCCAGGATAAGGTGTTCCACAGAGCAGAAACCAAGTGTTGTGCACTAACACAGCCCCACTGCTGAAGGTTTAGAGACATCATCAAGGGCTGGTCCTGACTGCCATCAGTACTGGAAGCTGATGTGGCATTGTACAAATGATCTTCGTGATTGATTTTTTAAAATTAAATATTTTATAGTCAGCACTGCAAAACTGTGCTTTTCTAGAACAACAAACATTTCTGGCAAGAAAGAATATTCTGCTTATCCCCCCCACGTGCATACACCCTCCTTCATTGATTGCCAAACAGCGGATACAACGTGCAGTGTGTTTTGCAAATTGCTTGGATGCTCTTCAGGCTGAGAAGTGTCTGGGAAATCTCCAATGCCCTGCTTGTACATGACCTTCTGAATGAAGCACCTTCTTCCTGAGTGTCATGGGCAGGAGCTGAGAGGACGGTCACCAGGGGAGAGATGGACTCAGTGCCATGAAGTGCCCGAGGGATTTGGTTGTCATGTCTGGAGTGGAATGGGCATGCCCATGGGATCACAAAGGGAGTGGGAGATGTCCTCAAAAGATGGCATCTTGGAAGGATTTAGCAGCCACATTTTTCCCACTGAGCAAAATGTCTGAAGCAGGACTTGTGGTTTTGCCCCAAACTTAGCCAGTCTCATGCCAATTCAGGCAGCTTTTCTCTGTGAAGACCAGAGACTTTAGTTGCCCATTGAAATCTCAGCTGGCAAAGAAAGGAGAGGAAAGCAGTTCAAGAGATGGTGGTTGGAGCTGTGAGGCAGCAAGAACTCATCTTTCTCCTAGCCTCTTCCTCAGAAATGGGTGAAACAGGATGAAAACCCTACACCAAAACAAAAGACAACAAAAGGTCTTGGAAATCTCAGCTAAAAGTTTAAAATCAATCAATAAATAATGTCTTTGGAGGGAAGCAGCAGACAGTTCTAGTAGCTCTGAATCTAGATGGGTGCATGAAAACACTGTGGGGTCAGGGAGGACCAAATCTTGCACGTGTCAAGGTCTGAACATCCCAGTGTTTTTATCTGAGCTTCTCTTTAAGCAAGGAAGGAGAATAAAAATCTCATGGCTGCAGAGAGCCTTGCTAATGGAAATATGCTATAACCATAACTTGAACTTGGCTTTCTCATAGGCTCAAAATAATTTCCCCATAATATCAGGAAAATATATGGCCTTTCTTGAAGTAGCAGAAGCACCATATAAATCAAGGTTTTAATTGAGTTGAAGACATTTTCCAGCATTTCAGATTTGATTTTTCTGCTGAGCTGGAGTCAGATTGAAAACAGTGATGGAAGGAAACAAAAAGAAAACGTGAACACAAAACCAGGCAGATACTAGACCACGAATATTCATTAGTGAATCATAGCAATAAAAAGGAAATGAGTCACAACCCTAATGCCCTAAGAAACAGCCTACTCAAACACAGTTCAGTCAGAATCTTCAAGGACCAAATCTTTGACAGGTATGCTTTTTTTTTTACCAAAAATGTCCATTTTAATAGATGGGTCAAATATGACTAACTGAGCTTGTTATAAATTGGTTGAGAAATGCACAGGAGCCAGGCACATGGTTATACAAATCCACTCCATCCTTTAGGGCTTGCCCAAACACCTCGAGTGTCCTGGGAAAGGTTTATTCCTAACAGTTCCAGATGTTCTGCTTGCAGCTGGCTCATAGAGGCTCTGGAGGCATGTGGAGGCTCTCCAGGATGGCTTCAGACCCTTCACCCTGAGCACCTACTGTGAGTAAAAAGACATTTCCTAGAGCAAAGGACCTGCCTGGACATCTCTGGACATACTGGATCGTGTCCTAAGAGCAGAGTTTGGCTATGATTCTACTCAAACTGCCTCAAATGCCAAAAAAGCAGAGATCTTCCCTGAGCTGGCCATCCCAGAGTTGACAAACCACAATTATTTGGGATGTCAGGATCTCATCGCTCTCTTAGCTTTCTAATGTTGTAACTTCAACCTGGTCCCTGATGAACTTGGGCTTGGAGAAGACTTTGAGACAAACCCTGATCCTACAACCACCCCCTCCTTGCTCAGTGCTCACATCTCCCTGCAAAAGTCATCAAGAAAAGAAGCTTCATTGATTTAAACAATTTCTTACTCTTTCAACATCTGATGTGTAGGCTGCTGGAGGAGATTTTGGCCAGGGCTGCAGATCTGCAGAGGGGTTTTCCTCTATCTTATCCTCCTCCATCCCCCCCCTCCCGAGTGTGAGGGTATTTAATGGGAGTTATCTATTTAACTCACCCACTGGGCATAGTGTGCCCCTTGGGTTACCTCCTGCATACACCCATCCACCCACAGCAAAACCTGAATACAAGGTGCACCAGGCATTTCTGTGGAGCTGTGGCATTGCTAGTGCTGGGGTTTGGCCTCCGCATCCTCCTTCCCTACCCCATCAGCATCCCAGGGGAGGGTGATTTGGAGAGGCACTGGCTGCTGATCGAGCAGTTCAGCCCAGTAAGGTTAAGGCTGATGGTTTCTGAGCTCATGCTGGGTGACAGATGATGATGTCAGATCCACTCGTGAAGAGAGAGAGACTGAGAAAATGGGAATTGATGACTCTTCCCACTGTCTGTTTTTATTCCCTGCTGCTGCCTGTTCTTGGACAGCTCACAGTTGCTGCATTTCAGTTTAAAAGTTGTTTTTTTAAAATCACTGGGAAGGGGCTAAATTGGCTTGGTTTGCTTTGTTTTAAACAGAAGATATTATAATTATTTTTAATTTACCTGGCTTTTTGCAATCATCTGCTTTCCAGAACGTAGCTCTGTTGCTATTTAATGTCAGCTGCATAATTTTACTGAAAGGGAAATAGAGGCATGGGTAGTGACTGTGCCATTCCCCAGGTCACAGGGAAAGGTTTATTGCCGGCATCTTAAATCCCTTTAGCTGATTCCTGTGCTGCAGCACCAAGCCAGTCGCTGGGAAATTGCACTTCACAGATGCAACCTTACTGTCTGGCATGGAAATGGCTTTTATGAAGGCAATTAGTATGGAAAAACAATCACAGAAATCAGGAAGAGAGGTAATGATCCATGTGGCAAACGAGCACGCGCAGCGAGTCTCCAGACTGACTGGCCAAGCAAAAACACAGAAACACATTTTGGACTGTTTTAGTAAGGCACCAGGCTAAAGAGATCAACCAAAATTTATGGATGCAGAAATCAGGAGGATTTTCAGGAAAAGTCATGGAGAAATACATTTCCACAGGCTGGAAACTGGTGTCAGAGGTGCTCAAACGAGGGTGGCCCGTTTTGCCTGGCAGAAGTCAGTAGGG
>NW_010267698.1:6736-14304 GCF_000690775.1 Eurypyga helias
TACCGAGCCCTTTCACATCCTTATGAGGTATTTTTTTAGGGACATAAGAAAGGACCACTGATTTTTTTAGTATTATTAGATAAAGGAACGGCCTGAGGTAAGCTGTGCTTAAATGGATAAGTGGAAGCGTAGAAAATCCTGGCTATAGAGAAACTCTGCAAAGCCCTCACTAAATCTCTGCTCTCCACTGTAGCTGCAATACCAACTTTCTGCTACCAGTCTGCAAAAAAAAAATCTCATGTGGGAATGAAATAACTTAATTCTTGCTTGCTTTGTCTGTGCCTTCCTACAGCTCACACCTGTGTTTTGGTACACTGAAGGGCTGCTCTTGGCATCAAATGCGATGCAAGTCCCTCCCGCTGCGGAAACGATGAGGTAAACTGTGCAGTAAGGGAGCATGCCCTGGAGCGTGGGATGGTGGACAGCCCATTTTAGGAGCCACCTGAACATCCTCCTCCAAAATCTAGCAAGCAGCAAGATGCTCTAACACCATCTCAAAGCGTCACAGATCAGAGATGTCCCCAGAGCCACGAGAAGGTGTAGGCTTGATAGCTGGCGTACATGGGACATCTGTGTCATCTCCTGCTCCAGAAAGGTTAAGAACTTCATCCTTTTTTTTTCTCCCCAGACATGTCAGCCTGCCACATCAGTCCACAAATGCAATCCAGCACAGCAGAAATACTCTCAGTGGCATCCAGACACAGCGGGGAGACACTGGTGTAGTATATTATACAGCGGAGCAGGGGTGAGAGCATTGTCCTACTTCAGAGGGTGATGCAACAAGGATTTGCCTCCTTCCTTGGCAGTCAGGCTGCCTATCCGTGATCGTAACCCTATGTGCACCCCTGTTGAAGAGCTGACCCCATGGTTGTGAGCTTTGGGTGCTTCTTACCATCTTGCTGCCCATGGCATGGACCAAAGCATATGCCCTGGAGGAGCTGAGCTAATGTGTCTGCTCCAGATCAGTTCGTTTTGTCTCTCCCTCGTCCAAAAAGCCTGCTGTTCTGGTTTTAGTCAGGACAGTTAGCTTCATACCAGCCACTGTAAAGAAAACTATGTTTTTTGGGTTTGCCCTGAGAATAGTACTGATAAGGTGTTTTATCAGTTGGTGCTGGGGACTGCTTGCACCAAATACAAGGATTTTTTCAGCTTCTGCTACTCACTGTGTTCCCAACTTTCTCAGTACAAGCAGTGTGGGGGAACACGCAGTTCAGACAGCTGGCCCAAACTAACCAGAAGAGTATTTCATTCCATAGCACGTCATGCTTAGTACGTAAGTGGGGAGTGGGCCGGGGGGCTATAGCTCACTTGTTTGTTAGCTCCTTTGCTTGCTCACTTGTTAGCTTGTTCATTTGCTTAGCTAGCTTGCTCGCTCATTAGTGAGTTGGTGGGTCAGTCAGCTTTCCTGGTCATGTTGTTGCTCGTGGGGCTCACTCAGACTTTGCCACCTTCACTCTCGGGCTCCGGCTCTCAGGGTCTCTGGCTCTGACTCTCGCTACTCAGGACCTGGCTGTGCATCTTTCGGCAGGTCATGAACAGTCGTATCATATGCTCTATTTTCTATTATTTTAATTACTTACTATTAGTAGTATTGTTAATATTATTAGCATCACTATAATATTAATTTATATTCAATCATTAAATAGTTCTTACCTCAATTCATGAGCTTCCTTGTCTTTTCCTCTGATTCTCCACCTCCACTGGAGAAGGGGGGGGAGGTGAGCAAGCAGCTGTGTGGTACTTAATTGCTAGACGAGGTTAAACCACAACACCTGCACATGTGTGAGATGATGCTTTTGGGGAAGGTGAAGTTGTTATATTGGAAATCTCCTTTATGGGGCACTAAACTTGCTAGGCAAGCCTTGTTCAGAGAGCTCAGTGATAGCATGAGAGGGTTGGGAGGGAGGGAGGATTGTAATAAACCCAGATCAAACCCCACCACTCACTTCTGCAGCTCCTTGTGGTCATTAAGTCTCTTCCCTCCCAGCCTACCTAAATCCTCCACCTCCTCTCCCGTACTGAGCTCTTAAAGACAAGAGCAGCTCTGCTGTAATTAAAACATTATGGTCCAGTGAACTGGAAGGAGAAAGGCACCAGGGCTGGCAGATGGCAACGGTGGGGTCTGTGCACGTGAAGTGCCTCCTTTAGGGAGTTTAGCTGTTCTCCAGGGTCACCTGAGTGCCTGGGAGGGATGAGTGTGTAGAGAGGCTTTTCAGATGTAGACATTCTTCAGCTACTGCATGGACACGTGTACTCCAAGCCCCTCTCAGCCAAGAGCTCCCAGCTTTCAACAATAACTATACACAATCAATTGCAAGCAACCGTATGTGCAAAGATCCACGTTTTGAGCACAGGGGAGGTTTGCAAATGCATCTGCACCAAAGACTTATGCAAATTACAGTCAGAGAAATGGATGCACTCATTTGGGAAGTCAAGCTCAAGAATTGTCCTGAAGGGATAAGTGGTAGATGCCTCTGACAAAGGTTAATAAATCTTGTAAATGAATAGACTGGATGATCTAATAGCTCCTTTTTCATTTTGTAAGTACTGTAATTTTAGAGGATGTTTAATGGCTTTGAATAATAAACAACAGCTCTCCAGATGGAGAAAATTCTTGTGCAAAATGGAAATGAAACCAACTGAAAGTTTTCATTGAGGAAAAAAGAGAGGAAAAAGAGAAGGTCAGCTCTTTCTATATTGTTCCTCTCCATGAATGGCTACTGTTTAGTAGACAGGGAAAATACCCAAAATCCTGGGTTCAAATTTCTGCTGGACTCAGTAACGTAAACCAGGAACTGATTGCGCCCATCAGTACGGATCTAAGAGGCTTCAAGGTTGTTGGCCCTGGGCACATGCTGCTGGACTCCATAGTAGCACTTTGGCTTTGGAGATGACTTTGGGGTCTCTTCTCTGAACTCCGGGTAGAAAAGCTGAGAATTTAGATACTGGGGTGGCTCCCTTTCCTGACTGGTGCAAGTTGCTGCAGCCCCAAAGCCTGTCCCAACCATTGCCACAGGAGGTGCATTGGTGCCTTTTTCAACCCATCCTGTCTCATTTCCCACATGGTGAAGAGTTCACTCCATTTCACCTTAAGCTGCCTTTTCTCATGTGACATCATCATGGCCTCATGGACCTGATACAACTTCTCATCTTTGGGTCAGCCACCCAACTGTGCCTGCAGCTCATGGGCATGGTGCAAAAGGGACAAAATGGGCTAAGGTGTCCCCCCAAAACACCTCTGGAGGACATGTCCACCAGCCACAATCCAGCCCTTGGCCAATCATCGGGTGGGAATCAGAGGGGAGGAAAGAGTTAACAGCCGGGCACTTTCTGCAGTAGATCACCTGGCTGCTGCGAATCATGGAAACCTTCATCTCCATTCATCATAAGCACGTGTGTCTGTCTTCAGCAGCAATAGCCAAAAGGCTGAGCAACCTGTTCTGCTTCACAGACAGGTTGGGCTGCCTCTTGTGCTTGCTCCACGCTTTAATTTTGATCAATAATTACACAATCCATCTCTGTCTCATTCCTGTCTCTTTACTGAGGTGTCATTTGGAGACCTTGTTTCCTAAAGAGAGGTTGGATGGGAGCAGCCAAACTCTACAAAAGTCTCTTGGGATAAGGGAGTTCTGAAAATCTTTAGCCCAGCACTTGCCTAGTGCAGAATTATCCCCAGTGCTAGGGCAGGGTGGACATGTCTTTGTCTAGTCACGTGTTTTGGTGGTGGTGCCAAGAGGCAATGGGCACCAACTCAAATACTCAAAATGCCATTTAAATCTAAGAAAAAGCTTTTCCAGTGCATCACACTCTGGAACAAGTTGCCCAGAGAGGCTCGAGGGTCTCCATCCTCAAAAATATTGGAAAGCCAAATGGACAGTGACCTGATCAACCTTCTCCAGCTGACTTTGCTTTGAGCAGGGGATTTGTGCTAGATCATCTCCAGAGGTCCCTGCCCACCTCAGGGATTTGGTGATTCTTTGATTTTCTGAAAGCTGATCCATTTACAATCTGGTGCTAGAAATATTGCCTACCTATGCTGGATGAAGAGTTTTTCTAGTTTTCAGACTGATACAAGGAACAGCCTACACTTTGTAAACTATAGAGAAATATGGGCTCCTCCAAGCATAAATTCGAATATAACATGTTGGTGGTTTTACACAGCCCAGTTTCCAGCAGCAATATTGGTTTAAGGGCTTCCCTCCGTCTCTCAGCTGACAAGATGACTGTGGGGGCCATCCAATTGTTTAAGCTAACAGGGACTGGTCTGTGAACTGACAGAGTCAAGGGCAGGGACAATATTGCCACAAAAGACTTTGTGGGACCAAATCCTAAAGTGAATTCAAACTTGGTTCATCCTGTGGGAACCTGTATCACTTTGGGAGAGGGTATAGGATACATCCATAGATGGGAAAACAGAAGGACAGCCTGGTGCAGGCTGGTGCTTCTGGTTAAATTCTGCAGCTGCCTGCAATATCTTTTGTCATAATTTTAAATGAAATCTTGTCACAGACTCCATGCAGCCTGATGCTGTGGTTTTCTCATGAATAACTCGGAATAATTATCAGTGTTAAACATTGACTAATCCTCCTAACAACATCTCACTATGGAGAGCGAATAAAAGGAATTATCACTGCTGTATGCATGTCAGTATTGAAGCAAAAAAAAATCGTATAACACATCTGAGATGAGGCAAAAAATGAATGGCAGAGTGAGGAACAGAGTGAGAGGGTTTCTGGCTTTGCATCATATTTGTGGCATTGGTGTTTCTTCAGAGTTAGGGGAAAAAAAAAAAAAGAAGTACCTTGATATGGGAGAAACAGAACTGCAAGAATCAATGTTATTCTGGGAAGAAAATGGGAAATGTAAAAAATCCAGAGGAAGGGGCTATCTTCTACATTTCTGGTTGGACTCAAGACTGGAAGAGCTGCAAATATCCCAGGTGGGCTCAGGCTGTGCCAGCATTTTCAGAAATCTGCTGCCATCTCAGGGACTAGGATCAGAGAAGATTTTGGAAAAGAATCCAAATTATTATCGAATGAGACAGCTGGCATTTTGGGCAAAAATGTCAAAACCTCAAATTTTTATTCCTTAGTGGAGACAAATCTGGTTTAGAGGGGAAAAAAAACAGAGTGCCTGATTGATAAGGAGGTGGCAAATGGAGGGAGAAAGACTGTTGCCAGTTATAGGCAAATCAGGTTTATTTTAAAATCCCCCATTCGGGGAATCAAGAGATGTCAGGCTCCCATTTCTCATCATCTCACCCTGCACCTTTTGTCTTCTGAGACAATCTTAAGAATTACATAGGAGGCCCCTGAATACTCATGTCAGCAACCCACAGTTTCATCAGCAAAAAACCCTTCAAAGCAGTATTTTTTAAGGACAGCCTCCTGAGTCTGAGGGGACAAGGGTGTGAAGTTTTAGTTCCTGACAAGTTGTTGGAGAGGAGGGCAGCAAGCCCAGGGCAGGGAGAAGGAAAAGATGGAACCTGCTCCAGCATGGGGACATGGGGATGTGTCATCTGACCTGGCCAAACTGGAGGCAGTGGGGATCTACGGAGCCAAACACTGTGAGGCTGTCCCCATCCCTTGTGTCCTGGCAGAGACTCATTAGGGACATGCTCAGTGCCATGCCTGGGCAGCAGTTATACTGTAACCTCATTCCTTTCCCTCAGCCCAGGACCCCTGGCAGTAAGCTTGTTTTCACTGAATCATAGACAGACTGGTTTGTGTTGGAAGGGAACTTAAAAACCATCTAGTCCCATCCCCTGCCATGGGCAGGGCCGCCTTCCACTAGACCAGGTTGCTCCAAGTCTCATCCAGCCTGGCCTTGAAGACATCCAGGGATGGGGCATCCACAACATCTCTGGGCAACCTGTCCCAGTGCCTCCCCACACTCCCCAGGAAGAATTCCTTCCTGATGTCCCATCTCCATCTCCCTCTTTCCATTTAACCCTGTTACCCCTTGCCCTGTCACTCCCTGCCCTGGGGAAAAGCCCCCCCCCAGCTTCCTTGTAGCCCCCCAGGCACTGGAAGGGGCTCTGAGGTCTCCCCGGAGCTTCCCTTCTCCAGGCTGAACCCCCCAACTCTCCCAGCCGGTCCCCATGGCAGAGGGGCTCCAGCCCTCGGAGCATCTCCGGCGCCTCCTCTGGACTCGCTCCAACAGCTCTGTGTCCTTCTGCTGTTGGGCCCCAGAGCTGGAGGCAGATCTGCAGGGGGGGTCTCTTGAGAGCTGAGTAGAGGGGGAGAATCCTCTCCCTCGACCTGCTGGCCACGCTGCTCTGGATTCAGCCCAGGATACAGTTGGCTTTCTGGGCTGCCAGCACACACTGTTGGATCATGGCCAACTTTTCATCCACCAACACCCCCAGATTTTTGGCAGTGTTCCCCTCCTCTCCATTTATAATCCAAACCTTTGCAGAAAAGAAACTTGTGCTGCAAAATTGCCATTCCCCATGAAGAAGGAAAAGGAAAGCAGACCATACAGGGGAACATTTATTGTGATTTACAGCATTAAGTTTCACTTTGCCAAGTGAAAACATCATTTGTGGCACAAGTAGGGTTGTTGCCTATTTAAAATGCTGTCCAAGGCAAAGGGGCATTTCTATGTGCACTTTTTACAGATCTCCTTGAAAGCACTGGAGACTGCACCAGCTAATACCCCTCCATCCTGTGTATTCTTGTCATGATTAAATGTGGCAGGATGGTTTTTTCAAAGAGATCAGTCTCCATTCATTGTCTGATGTTTCAGAAGTGCTTGCGTCCCCATGTGCTACCCAGATATGCAAAAGCATGTATCTTCTATTATGCATAGTGGCAAAGTAGGAGAGAAAAGGAATAGGAGAAGCTGAAGGCTGCAAGGAAAAAAACATGGTGACTGGGAGAAAGATAGAAAAGAGCTTCTGAAATGGGAATGGAGGAATCCTAGCAGTGGGTTGGAGTTGTTACTAAACAGGCATAGTCAAGCTCTTAAAAATACATGTTGGATGCTGTATTTCACCAGCATGAAAATGACCAACTATTTCTATGTCATCAGCAACAACAGGAGATGTTAATGAATGATACAAGTGACCAACAGTTTTTGATCAGCAGATACCAGCTGCATGACCTGGCTGGTTTGAAATCTGTGATTGCCTGTGGAGCTTTCGAGCAGAGACCAAGAAAGAATGCTGCAAGGCTTGACACTCGTAAACGTTTTCATCAATGATCTAGAAATAAATATAAAACTACCACTGACATAACTCACAGACAACACAAAGACAGCCAGCAAGAAAAATATGATGAGTCACACAGAGCAACCTGGGTCGTTTTGAGCCAGAGAGCCAAAATGCGTGTTAATAATTCCAAAAGCTAAGCCAGAACCTGGGAAAAGGCAGGTGGTTGTAGCTTGAGATCTGGAGACGATTTACATGGAAGAAGAGTTCCAAACAGGTTTGGGGGTCATCAAGAGCAGCTAATCAGTGAGATCTTCGGGGGAAAAAGGGCTAGTGCCATCCTTTATAAGGAAAAAGAATTGCCATTGAGAGAAACACCTAGAGATTTGCTGAGGAGACGGCCACGCCCATGACCGGG